>NW_009614806.1:0-19823 GCF_000690535.1 Cariama cristata
AGCTGAATTCTTTAACCCTTTAGTATCACATTAGACTTGCAGATCCCAGGATGCTCTTGTAGAGCTAGTAATTTTTTTCCCCCTTAGGACTTGAGAAATGAGGTAAAGAAGTTAAAATAATGTAAAAGGAATTCCTAAATGCCAGTTTTTAAAAGATATTTATTTTACTACTGCCAGTGCTAATAGTATAATTGCCCAAAAGTCTTGCAGGAAAGGAAAAATGGATTTCTGTCCCACCAGACTTGTAAGGACATTAGAATGGACTCACAATTAAAATATTTGCAGTAAAGGAAGACAGTGATGTACAGCAATGGGGAGTATATGCTCTGCTGTTTATTTGAAATGTGTGGAGTTAACCTGTTAGATATGGGAAAACAGAAGACATGGAGAGACGGACTTCTCCAGTGGTAGGCAGGATATCTTGATAACGGAATTGAACATGAATGCATATGTATATTTTATATTTCTTTAGGAAGATAAACCTGATGTTATATCTAACACTTTTCTTTTTAGGAACCTCTGCAAAGCGATTTCATAAAGCACTTTATAGAAAGTAATTTGGATATTGACATGGAAAAAGTCTTTGAAAAAATGCAAGCATATGGTATGTACATAAAAGTACATGTACTGATTACCCTTATTAGACTTTAACTTGAACTTAGAACTATGTTCAGTTGAAATTGAATGTTTTACCTACTTCAATGATAGTAAAGTACCAAACTTTAAATTCTCTTATTGAGCTGGTCTCAAATATTTCTAATTACCTTTTTTCTTCTGAGTGATCGGATAATTTGCATTTCAAAATATTGAAAGACTTGAAAAATCTGGTAACAAATTAGAAGAGGTGAACTGTCATGGGAGAGTTATAAACATAGGAGCTATACTTAAAAGGAGGGAAGGGAGAAATAATCCTGATAGCTACAGTTCCATTAGGTTGTAGTAAATTTTGAAGGAAATCTATATACTTTAAATGGAAATAAATAGAAAATGAGATTGGATACAGTATGTTTAATTGGAAGCTGTCTGTATTTTTTTTGTTCTCCTTTTATTGAGAATTAGTTGTATGTGGTCTCCTTGAGCCTCGGAAAACCCCAAGATATGGTTATGATCAGGGAGAAGCAAGGTTGGGCTCAGGTCAGTAGAGAGTAACCAGGGTCAGACTCAGCCCTGGGATGGCCAGGCAGGGCCATGGGGATGATGCTGAGGCTAGGCCAGGATGTGACCCTGGGGGCAGGGGTCTGGGCCCAGATCAGCAGGTCCATGGCCAGATCCACAGCAGGGCTGTGATGTTGTGGGAGCTGCTGCTTGGGGCAGCCACAGCTCTGTGCAGCCCTGATGGGAAAAGAGTGACCCTGGCTCAGATGTCTGGATGAGGCTGCCCAGCAGTGCCCCCAGGTCACAACCATCCTTGGCTGCACCCTTTCTGCATTGGTACTGAACCCTGGCAACCAGACCTCAGGAGTAGAGAGTATGGACTCCGGGGCCAGGTAAATATCCCAAGGAGAACAGTTTATAATGGAGGAGATGGAGATTCTTATGAGTAATTTTGGGTATACAGGGATTTAAGGAGGAGAAGAGAAAGAATTATGCTGGAAATTTAAGTTACTTAAAGATTTCTATAAGAATTTGATAATTGAAAAAAATTCCATGTGTCCAGCTGTTAGTAGGGTAGGTGCATGATAATTAAAATGGTTGCTGACATGTGCCAGAAGAAACAGTCCATACCAAAGCAGAGCCTAATGTCATTTAAGAAAAGGTCATAATTTTGAGGACCAGAAAGAGAGAAAAGTGGGTTAAAATGCAAGAAAAGATAGTGTGACATCATGTACAAAGGGAGCTGGGTGCTTTCTAGAGGAGGATGGTGGCAGAGAGGACAGATCTGTGTAGTTTATCAGTGAGCATTAGGATTTATTTTAATGGAATACATTCCATAAAATTAACATCATATAAAAAGTGAAGATCAATATGGGCTATAGATAACAATAGCATGCATTCATGCCTTTGTGAAGCTGATCTGGCCAAAGTGCCAGAGCACTCTTCTGCATTTACACTTTGATTGATTACACTTTTAACAGATTCACTTTGTCATTTTGCTTTTTGAAAAATGACTATGATTTTTTATGTTGGTTTTGTATATGCTTTTTTATTCATTTTAGTAGTCTATAATCATGTGCAGATGTTACTGTAAACCTCTGTTCTTATGTTCTGGGTTTTTAAAATTTCATTATTCTTATAGTGCACCAGCTTTTTAGTCCTGTAATTATCTTGCTTGGATCCAATTAAAGTCTTCAATGTATCCTTATATGTTATTGTTTTTACCACTCACAATCTGTTGGTTTCCAAAGCTCAAGTTTTTTAAAATCACCTAATTTCTGTGATTATGTATTTCGTCTTCTAAAGCAAATATTCCCTTGGTTTACTACATCTACACTCATGTTAAACTGACTTCTAATTATGCTCAAATGTGTTTGTATCTTTTTCTCTTTTTACTTCTCTATGGTACTATAAAAATGGTTAACAAACCTAGTGACGTGCTATTCACCCTGCTGCTCCTGCTGGAAAGTGTCCTAGACACAAAGTGGATTGATGTAGAACTCTTCCAACCTCCCTATAAAATTGTCATGCTATAAGACCTTGCAAAGTTATCAACTTCTAAAACTATTTCACAGGGTTACTGTGTCAGTTTTACTCACCTGGAACAAAATAAATATTTAACTGAGGGCATAAGTATGATTTTCTTTACTTTCTTCTTTACTTTCTAAACTATCTTTGTGTGGACAAGGCAACTGTATTCCTCTATATTTACTTTCTGACTCAGCAATTTGCAATAATTTCCTGGGTGTAAACAATTTTATATAAACCCTGTCCCGCTAGAGCTTGTGAATTCCGTACTGGGTGCAGTCCTTATGAACCTCTCAAGAGGCACTGGGAGGTGGTTGTGCTGCAGGCTCTTTTAGATTCTTACTTGCTGCGTCTTTGTCTTGTCTTTCTTCTGTGATTCCTCGCAGATGTGAAGTGTTTTTTCACTGCTAAGGCATCTTCCTTATGGAGGGCTACATGTGGCCTGGGGTGTAACAACTGGGGTAAAAAACCAAACCAAACCAAAACCAAACAGGCAGTTTTCCTCCATGCTACCCCTCTGCTACCCTCATTGTAATGAAAGTTTTGTGTGTATATAGAAAGCTGAAAGCAAATAGCTCTAACATCATCACTGAAAGCTGTGCCACCACCAAAATCACCTGATAACTAGAAACTTTCTCCTAATTCCTGACCTAAATTAATTCATTGCCAGTTTATTCCAGTTTATTCTTCTTGCACCCTTTCACTTGGATAGCGCTGCTACGTAGTAGATTTACATAAACATTTATATTTCCTCCCAGTTACTTAATGATGGGTTAAACAAGCTAAGTGGAAGATGAGGGCTACGTTGGAATGTAACAAAGTATGAAGATAATAGTGAAAACAGATTTGCCGAGGTTTTTTTTTTTAAATCAGAATTGCTACATTTATAAATGGGAAAAATACAAGCTAGGCAATTCTATAAATCTTAGTTCTAAAACTTTCCTGGGGATCATGTCTGTTCATATATATGTGTTATTTCTAACATAGTTCATGCACTTCGTGAAAGAT
Source organism: Cariama cristata (assembly GCF_000690535.1). NCBI lineage: Eukaryota > Metazoa > Chordata > Aves > Cariamiformes > Cariamidae > Cariama > Cariama cristata. The sequence goes on from NW_009614806.1 coordinate 3,631, forward strand.
AGTCTTTTGCTTCCACAAACATTTAAGTATGCTATACACCAAGCAAGCAGCAAGCTAGTTGGTATTTCTTATGCTAAAATATTCAATAATTTAATTCATTACAGAGAAGTTTTTTAGTTAATTATTGATTTCAAAATTAAGGGCTTTCAAAGATCAGGTGGTAAAGAGATGTCTGGTGATTTTGTGTGTATATATAGGGCTATATATAGTTACATGCATATAAATTAAAAAATATATATGAAAACTTAATCCTGCTGCTTGAGCTTAATGTTAGGAATATTCTGTTCTCTCTAATGCCACAAAACAAGTAGCAGCACAGGTATTTCCTTTGTTGTCCTCCTCAAGGATAGTGGTAAATAAGACATATAGTATCTATATTTGGTGCTGTTTTCTCTCAACCCATTAATTTACCCTGTCACGGCTTACCTGTCTTCTGAGTTCTAGACTATCAGTTCCTCTACTTTTTCTCCTTGTGATCTTTATCTTTTCTCACTGGTAATCACCTCTCTTCTTCAGACTACTCCATATATTTTTCCACTTATCTGCCTTCCTATTGTAATATTTCCTGTGCTGACGCTGAATAATATCTATGATCCAGGGTTTGTCTTTCACCACTGTTATCAAATGAGGTCATTACTTATCCTTTTTAAAGCCTGTATCTTCAAGTGAGTCTTGAAAAATTTAAGGTGGAAACTTCTGTTGGATCTTTTATAACATTGATTATTACCTGAGAAATTCAGATGTTTCCATTAAACCCAGATGAAGTAAGATTTTTCTAGATCATGCTATCCTTCCAGTTATTCTCTCAAACATAAGGATATAGCACTATGTCTACATTCTCTACCAATGGATGAAGATCTGGACTCCTCCACAGGTTCAGTGTTTTTGGAAACCAGGCTTTGGTTAAGGTATACATTTATCCTGGACCCATGGATAAGATCAAAGTCAAAATGGAAGGGTTGTAGGCTTTTTTCAGATGCTTTTTAAATGTAGGGCTTGAGTCAAAATGCTTATGCCCTGTATAAACAGGTGCTTGGAATATTTACAGTGTCAAAGAGAGAAGAACTGGCCAATACGTTACTAGATGAAAGAGATGGATCTCTATTGTGATGTGCAAAGTACAGTAACTCACTTGTATTTGTGCGAGCAGTTATGGAAAGACAAGGCAATGTTAAAAGTCCTACAGTTTCAAGGACATGGTCTTTTTCTAGAATTTCACTAGAATTTGTTATATTTTTGTTGCTCTGAAGTTGAAGAAAAACATAGCTAAGGACTTGTAAAAGCTACTGAAACATGAACTACACTTCCACAAGTTCACATTAAAATTCCTATGTTTTTAAAACTTCTTCCTCTTTTTAAATACAAAGAGTATTTACTCTTATAGTATGTGCAAGTGAGAACATACTGTTCTGTTCATCAAAACTAAGGAATTTCAATTTGTTTCCTCATCTTAGAAACTATGATGAACAAGATGCTTAACAGCTCAGCGAGTAAACAGCTTGACCTGTTGTCACAGCTTGTAGTAAACATCTCTTCCTGTGTGTTACTGGACCGTTTCCAGCCATTTGACTCTGTTGAAAAATTGGAGGAGAAGGCTCATGAGCTCATGCAGCAAAATAGTTTTTTGGCTAGTAAGTACCTTTATTTAAAATGTATATTGACAGAAAACATCAGACTTTGTAGTTGTCTGTGTAGGTTAAACTTACACAGTTTCAAAGTATGTATTAAAACACATATAATCCAGGCAAAATAAGGCACATTTACTTTAGAAGTATTCCTCAACATTTGAATGCTGTAATATATACTGTAAAGACTAATTATATTGTTGTTTTAATTGTGGAACTGCCAAATGAATACTTGGAGTCCGTTATTTCTAATAAAATACTGAAAAGAATAGTCATAAGTGTTTGAAGTATAATAAAAAGAACTGAAAAATGTATAGTACTGAGGAAACTTGACCACTTATTACGACAAGATCATCTAGTTTACATCCTTTCAAATTTAAATTTTTATATTCTTGACTTTGCAAAAAGGAGGAAAGAAAGGATTTTTTTGTTAAGTTTTATTCTTAAACCAACACCTCAGAGAAATTAACTTGTCTATTCAGAGTAAATAAATTCTTAAGCGATGGATATATTTCTTTTCTTCCCTGGGATTACACTCTCTATCCTTTTCCTGCATTATATCTTTGTTGCTGGGGATCAGTTAAGTGTACAAAAGATTTTAAAATATGAGAATGCTTTTCTTATTACACACACTTTCTCTTCTCACATAAAATGCTTTCAGTTGCATGTAGCCTTTTCAAAAGAGAGCCACATTTAAGTTTATAAATTGTGTACCACATTTTTTCTCCTGTTGTTTTGGATTTTGTTGTCTCCCTGGACTCCTGTAAGTACACCACAGAAGACAGTTCTAGAAAGAAACTACTCAGTCTGGAATCCTGTGTTTGTTCTGTAAGCTACACAGTACACCCATCTGCAGAATGTGGAAATGACCACCCTCCATCAATATAAAACCAACAGGCCATATCATGAGATAAGGAGAATTTCTCAGGAGTACTTTGTAGGGAGTGAAATTATTTGCCCCTTCAAGGCAAGAAACAGATAGGTCTTGGCCTTCAGAAGATTGAATTGTTTTTCTTCCACTTAAATAGGGAGGGGTCATGTGCTAACATAAGCCAAGACATTTCTTGGGAGTTTTTTAAGTACTGTGGCCTTATAATCTCTTCAAGTGCTTAAAGAGGGAAGATGGCATTTTAAGGGACCTAGTGTATCCAACATGTCGATATTACATTCTCAGATATAGGCGTACATTCCTTTCCACAGTAAGATATGAAACTAAAGTGGAATTTCCTTGAGTAAGATATGAAACTGAAGTGGAATTTCCTTCCTTGCTTTGTTTGTAATCTTCATAGCCTCATGAAATGTCTAGGGAAATTAAGTGTTTGCATAAATGGGAAAATGAGATTGGCCAGTTGAAGAAACAAACTTTACAGCAGAGTATTCTATATCATATTATTCTTCAGAGAGCCAAGCAGTAGGTAAGACAGCTTCCCCTTTCCTAAGTAAAAAAGGTCAACATTTCACATTGATCAAGAAGTCCTAAAAAGTCTAGGTCATCCAGAAAGAAAATACAACCAGTTTGCTGTATTTGACTTCTTTTCATCTGCCTTTTTTTTTTTTTTTTAAACAGAGCTAGAGAAAATAAACATGTAAATTCTGCCGTGCTAAACCAGAAATTTTGTAAATGACTTGGAGACTAAAAATCAGAGTATATTTTAGTGGGTTGGTACTGTTTACTTTGTCACCCACTTCCAGGGGTTGTTAACCTTTGATGGACAAATTTTATGGCTCCTGCTTTTAGTGTGGAATTAAGATCAGTCCCCAAAAAGGGGTTAAATCTGGATACAAAGAGAAAACTGCAATTCAAAAAACCAAATCACAGAAGGAATTTTCTCAGATAAAAATGATTGTTGCAAACCCATTTATCATGTGAATAATTTTTTATATTTTATATTCATGAATGTAGAAATGTTCTTGTGTTGGGGGGTTAAGAAACTTGAGGCCTGCCCTGACAGGTGAATATATCCTACTGTCATATGATAATTGGCCATGAGTTATCTATGTAAATAGCATAAATCATATAAGCGTGAGTGTGAAGCACCTTTTCTTCTTGTGTCAGGTATCATCTTTGATGTACCAAAGAACAAGATGCAAGATTCTAGCAATCTCCTTCCACAATACATTTCATATACAATTAGAACCAGTGTTCTCTATAGCATGAGAACTGATTTGATTAAAAACCCGGCCTGGAAATCCCATCCCCAGAAGCTGCCAGCTGATGGGTTTAAATACAACCACATTTTTATTCCTCTTCAAGACATGGTTGAAAGGGCAATTATTTCAGCACAGACTGGGACAGATATCTTGGAACCAGGCATTCAGGTGCAAGCCATGCCTTATCCTTGTCACACCAGTGATCTGTAAGTAAAGTTTCAGCTTTTTAATTCAATGTATTATCCTTATTAGATTAGTGCCAGAGGACTTGGGAAGCTACTAGGTCCTTGTAGAGGGTGACCATATATCTCAGCACAGGATTGAACCTGTACATCCAATACCAGAATATTACAGTTGTTTAACAGCTATGACCACAACACATTATGCAACTTCTGTCTTGCAAATGACCCCTTATGAGCTGTTTGCAGTTATACTGTGGAGTGGTCTGCTGGACAGAGACTGTGTCAACATATTGTGCAACTAGATTAAGTATTTAAGTAAGTAACTATGCTGAGAAACTCACTTTCCATCCTTACTTGTCCTGTACGCAAACAGTAAATTGGTCCCTGGTATGTATTGTAATACAGTGTAAAGTTGATGAAGCAAAAGAAAAAGTGTAGGATTATTCTTGTAAAACCATCAAAACATCCTGACTATTAGAATTTAAAATTAGTCAGTAGTAAGAAATCTGTTAAAGTGGAGCAAAAGTTGACTGGCTCATGTTATTTCTTACTGTCCAAATGTATTACTTTGCCATAGACACAAATCTGAATTCTGTTTGACTGAGTGGAGCCCTAAAGAGTGACTACATCAGTTGTATTGTTGACAAATACTAATATAATCTTATAGAGCCAATACATATATTTAGCTTGTTACATGAAAAATAAGCAATTCTAACCAGAACAAGTCATATTGCTCATGTCAGATCTTATTTTGTGCATAGTTTGAGAATAGTCCTAATATTAACCTCTTAACATTCTGCTAAAAAGCATTTTACCTTTGGGGGCTAACAACTCTGCATATATGTTCTTTCATAGATTCTTGAACAATATAGGGTTTTTTTTTCCACTTATGATGATGTTAACATGGATAGTTTCAGTTGCTGGCATGGTTCGCAAGCTGGTTTATGAAAGAGAAATTCACCTTGAAGAGGTAAGAGGCAGATTAACCTCTGAAAATAAAATCTATTTATTAAGGCGTACTGAAATACAAAACTTAAAATCTGAGGTGCTTTTTAACTCATAATCCAGCTGGCTTTGTTTTCACTTATTTCCTCTGGGCAGTAGGTTCTAGTTCTAGCTGCCAACTCAGATTCACAACATTGTTTGAGCACCAGTCCTCTTAGTATGCAAATATTGTCCCTGAGACAAAAAGCAATAAGCAAAAGATGCATAAAAGTTGAAGTTCGAAACTGTTGTTTGGAAAAAGTCTTTGTGATTGGAATGGTTTTTATTTTGGATTCTTTTTCACATTTTGCTATATGTGATCTAAAATGATAAAACTTCCTAAACCAAATTAAAATTTTGGTATGTACTATGTAATTATCAGAAATATAAGGGAGGATGACCCAGAAACAATGAGACAATTATTTCCTTCCAGTAACAGCTAGCCTCAGCACATGCTAAGCATATGGAACAACAGAGGGTTTTATGATGATTTCTGTATAGAGAAATATACTTTTTTTTGAATCATTGTATTGGTCTTTATACTGCTGGAGTAAGCTTTTTTTAATTTGGGAAATTATCTAATTTCTGTAAACTTTGTGTGTTAAGATAGGCCTTAATTTTTTAAAAACGCTTTAAAATATTAAATCAACTCAATAAAGTTCATTTTGATCATCTTATGAAAAATGCTTCAGAAGCAGCATTAGCTTGTTTCCAAAAGATATTTTTTTTTTAAAATAGGGGTGATACCTCATACCTGGTTAAATTATTTACATGCGAATACTTGAAGGTTTACAAACATATCCATATGTAACTTTTAGTTCAACGAATGGCTGGGAAAAACCATTTGTTTATACAGTGTTGTAGATATCCTCAGTACTTTTTAGAGTATAAAAAAGCAAACTCCTTGCTGGAGGACCCAGTAATCTGATATCGGGTCCTGCAGCCCTATGCAAAAGAGAGTTGTGCCTGAGCACTGGGATTCCTCCTGTTAGTGTGGGATAAACTTGGAGGTAGCCCTGCTCAGAACCATGTTTGATCCAATAGAGAGCAGCAGAAGGGGTAGCACAAGAAAAGGGAAAAGAGACTAGTAATTTAAGGGGAAAATAAACGACATCCTTTGGGGAGCTGGTAGTGTCTTGGTGGCAGTATGTTTTGCTTAAAAAAAAAAAAAAAAAAATAAAAAAAAAATTGTTTCCTAACTATAACTCTCTTTGCTATGTTGTCTTGCAGTATATGAAGACAATGGGTGTACATCCAGCCATTCATTTCTTTGCTTGGTTTCTGGAGAATGTCGTTGTGCTCACAATAAGCAGCTGTGCTCTGGCCGTTATTTTAAAAGCAAGTGGTATCTTTGCTTATAGCAATGGCTTCCTCATTTTCCTTTTTATCCTGGATTTTGGAGTTACAGTTATTACATTAAGCTATTTTTTGGGAGCATTTTTTAGCAGTGCTGATACAGCAGCTCTGTGTGCTAGCCTTATCTATATGATCAGTTTTTTACCCTACATAGTTTTGTTGGTCTTGCAGAATCAGTTGAGTTTCACCAACCAGATTATGATGGTAAATATTTCTTTTCCTTTTCTAATTTTTCTTCTTCAACCATGTGGTGGATTTCCGTAGTTTTGAAACTTTAGACTATCATGAGTTCTTTTTATGTTTTGACCTCAAAATATTTGTAGTGTTGGTGTACTTTCAAGCACACCTGATGACATGCTGCTCCTTAAAGTCATTATTTGTTTGGAGGAAAACTAGTGATTGATTCTCTGTTGAATACAATTGGGGATTAGATCAGAAATTTGTCTAGTGCTTATCTGGCTATACAGTCTGAGGTATATGTTTCTTTGGCATCAGTTCTTCTGTGTCCTTTTCTGTTTTATGTATGCCATAGGCTGTTTTATGTCTTTGCACTGTCTTAACATACTATATCCCTGATTGGGATGTCAAATATCACCATCATACAATGCAAACCATATTTCACACACTATGTCTTCAGTCTTTTAAAATAACTCACATACCAAATTAAGTTGGTGGAAAAAATGTACATTTTCATAGTGTCAATCAGTCAGATAAGATGTGTTGGTTCTTTGCATATGAATAAGCACAGATATAAGACTGCAGAATTCGGGCATAAATAGGTAGGGTGGATTTTTAAAAATTTTTTAAAATTTTTCTGTTGTCACTTTTTTTTCCCTTCCTTTGGACTACAGAAAGGGAAAAGTATGCATCAGATAACTTGCACACTTTAAAATCAGTTATTTCAAAATAACTCTTCAGATACTCTGCGTTTGCTGAAAATCAGAGAGAGCAGCATGTGAAAAAGGCAATAATTTTTGAAGAGAGGGGAGAGACCATCAAGTGAGATGGTGAAACCTTAGCAATGTAAGAGGCAAGGACCAACTTGATGGGAATTAGTATGAACTTCTCTGTACAAAAATGTAATCCATGCCACTAATGATTTTCAATTTATTTTTCTAAGTAGCAGCCTATGTCAGTCATACTTCCTTCTTCAGGCAGCTGGCAGAATGTGTTCTTTTTGTGTCAAATATTGCAGAAACCTTATTTAATTACATTATTTTAAAATAGAAGATAAAATGAACTTCTGTTTCAGCTCACATTCTAACTGCAGAACTTTATCACTGAGTAATGCTTATTAATTTTAGTAAAGTTTTGGGTCTCCCCATCAGCCTTCAGGAGCTCACCAGTGTTTTTCCATTCATCATCAATCACACTTCTTCATTATACATCACTAACTTGCTCATTTTTCATTTTGTACTTTTGTGATATAGCATGACTATGTTGCTTCTTGGAAGTCAAATGTTATTTCCTTGCACAAAAATGCTGTCTCAGCATACAGTATCCAATGTGCATGTTCCTTCTGCCTCTGTCTCTTCCTGAGTTCTGGTCTTACAAAAATGAGTAAGACCACTGCTCTTACTATGGAAACTATATTCCTTTGCATGCTTTTACAGTGTTATACATTATATGTTTTCAGTATGTAGTAGACTTATGATGGTCTATAACATGTTATAAAGTTAAATAATGCTTTCCAATATTAATAACTAGGTCAATGGAGCTCTTTAAGGTGGAGGAAATGCTACTGCAGTATGTGGGAGAGTATTGTTAAACATAAAATGAAATAATAACCATCAGCCTATGTGAAACAAAGATCTATTTATTTTGTACTTGCTTTTAGTATCACAAGTTATTTTATTTCATGGAGCTTGTTAACGATGTGTTTTATTTGATGTTCACATCCTGTTTCTCCTCTGATGTTCTAGTGTCTTCTTTCTACAACTGCCTTTGGGCAAGGAGTATTTTTCATTACATTCTTTGAGGGCCAAGAAATAGGTAAGTTCCCTGATTAGAAGAAAAGTTTTGTAATTATTATTTCAAAAACTACAGTGGGAAACAGTTTTCACTTTGTTCTGAAAAAAATCTCTAATCGTGAGTTAGCAGGATAGACCATAACAGGAGAAAAACCTTTTTAATGCCCCTTGGAAACCAAGTTAAGCTTGTGCCACTTTCTAGCAGTAAAGTGGGCTTAGCATTGCTTTATTTGCAATACAGATTGAAGGAAAATCTCCATGTCCTGTTAGATGACGGAATGAGTGTATTCAGCCAATGAAATTGTTCTAGAGATACAAACCCAAATTTTATGTTTAGTGGAACTCAGTAGAGCTACCTAAGGGTGAGCATCTGATTGACTATTATTTCAATCATTGAATGTGTTATTTCTCTTAGTTGAGTGGAGGAATCTTTGGCAAGGCATTTAGAGCAGTTTCTTGGAAGTCCTCATTGGTGTCAGTGGCAGCTCTAATGCTTGCTTTCTGGTGAGGATATCAACAAGGAGTTTTGTGGGATCACAAATGGTTGAAGTTGGAAGGGACCTCTGGTGGTCATCTGGTCCGTCCCCATTGCTCAAGCAGGGCCACCTACAGTTAGTTGCCTGGGACAGTGCCCAGACAGCTTTAGAGTATCTCAAAGGTTGGAGACTCCACAGCCTCTTTGGGTAACCTGTGCCAGTTCTCAGTCATCTTCACACTGAAAAAGTGTTGCCTGATGTTCAGAGGGAGCCTCCCATGTTTCAGTTTGTGCCCATTACCTCTGGTCCTGTCACTGAGCACCACTGAAAAGAGCCTTGCTCTGTCCTCTTTGCACCCCCCTTTCATGTATTTGTGTAATTCATAAGATCCCTCCATGCCTTCTCTTCTCCAGGCTGAACAGTCCCAGATCTCTCAACCTTTCCTCGTAGGGTGTAGGGATCGATTCACGGACTCTGGCGTGGGTAAAACCAAAGACCTTTATTGTTTACAAGTTTGTGCTTATATAGATTCACTAGCTGTCCACACGCTCTAGTTTGTTCATGGATTGGTTAACCCCTGCTGTCCACGCACCGCGGCTAAGCTTTTAATTGATGTTGTTAATCAAGACACGCATCTTCTAGTTTTGGTCTCACAGCTGTGCTTCAAAACATTTTTATCTTCAGCTCCCTTTCTGTGCCTGCTTCATTACTTGCTTTCTCAGACTATTTCCTTCAAGGCTATGTTGAATTGTTCAAGGTTGCTCGCAACACTCCCTGTGAATCCTACAGTAGGGGAGATCCTCCAGTCCCTTAATTATCTCTATGGCCTTTCACTGGACTGTCTGCAGTACCTCCATCCCTCTCTTGTACCGGAGAGCCCAGAACTGGACACATTACTGCAGGCGTGGCCTCACCAGTGCTGAATAAAGGGGAAGGATCACCTCCCTTGACATGCTAGCAATGCTTTGCCTAAGGCAGCCCAGGACATCATCAGCTTGGTTTGTGGCAAGGGCACGTTGCTGGCTTATGTTCAACTTCATGTCCACCAGGACCCCCAGGTCTTTTTCTGCAAAACTGCTTTCGAGCTGGATGTCCCTCAGCATGTATTGGTACATGGGATTGTTCCTTGACATATGTAGGACTTTGCACTTCTTGTTAAACTTCACGAGGTTTCTGTCAGTCTGTTTTGCCAGCCTGTTCAGGCCTCTCTGGGTGGCAGCATGACCCTCTGGCACTCCTCCCAGTTTTGTGTCATCAGCAAACTTTCTGAGGGTACACTCTGCCCCATTATCCAGATTGTTAATGAAGATGTTAATCAGGATCAGACTCAGTTTTGGCCACTGGGGTACACTGCTAGTTACTGGCTTTCAACTAGACTTCATGCTACTGATCACCACTCTCTGGGCCCGGCCATTGAGCCAGTTTGCAGTCCACCTCCACGTCTACTCTTCCAGACCATACTTCATACAGACCTTAGTTCCTTTAGGAGGATCTTATGAGTGACTGTGTCAGAAGCCTAACTGAAGTCCAGGTAGACAAGATTCACTAGTCTCCCCTCATCTACCAGGCCAGTCCTTTCATTGCAGAAGTTTAATCAAGTTGGTCAAGGATGACTTCATCTTGGTGAAGTTATGCTGACTACTGATGATATTCTTGTTCTTCATGTGTCTGAAAACTGTTTCCAGGATTAGCTGCTCCATCACCTTCCCAGGGATTGAGATGAGGCTAACCGGCCTGTAGTTCACTCCTTCTTGAAGACAGTGATATTTGCTTTCCTCCAGTCTTCACGCACTTCTCCCGGTTGCCCTGATTAATCAAAGGTTATTGAGAGCAGCCTTGCAATGACATCTGCCAGCTCCCTCAGTGCTTTTGGATGCATCCCATCAGGGTCCATGGACTTATGTATACGCAGTTTGCTTAAGTATTCCCTGACCTGGTCTTCTTCCACCAAAGGTACATCATCCTTGCTCCAGACTTTTCCCTTGTCTCTGGACCTGGGATTTCTGAAGACCAGACTTGCTAGTAAAGACTGAGGCAAAGGTGTCATTCAGTACCTCAACCTTTTCCACATCCTGTGTAACCAGGTCCTCTGTTTCATTGAGCAATGGCTCTGCATTTTTCCTAGTCTTCCTTTTGTCACCTATGTACTTATAGAAGCCCTTCTTGTTTTCTTTGACATCTCTGGCCAGTTTCAATTCCATTTAGGCTTTAGCTTTTGCAACTTCATCCCTGCATGCTCGAACAATTGTTATCCATCAAGTTATCCATCCTTGCTTCCGTCCTCTGTATGCTTCCTTTTTTGTATTTGAGTTTGCCCAGGAGCTCCTTGGTCATCTATGCAGGCCTCCTGGCATTTTTACCTGACTTCCTATTCATTGGGTTGGACTACTGTTGAGCTTGGTAGATGTGTCTGTGTATGCACGTGTACTGGTGTATAACAGTGGAGGTTTATGAGAACAATATTGTACAAAACAAGAACAGTGTAAGTTATTCACTCTCAACATAGTGCTAAGATGAATATTTAACTGTTGTACATTAGAAAGTAAGAAAAAAATTACCTATACTTGGTAAAGTATTTTGGATGTTTTTCCATGTGACCCTATTTGTACTCAGCCTCAGTAGCAGCTTACTTCTGCAAGCTTGGAGGTAGCTGCTGAAATCCCCACTGAGCTACTGTGCAGGTGCAGAAATGCATAAGAACATCCTATTATGTTTAAGTGTTAGGAAGAAAAAAAAAATGTTTGGAAACTGCCTAAATATTCTAAGAGATTGCTACATGTTTTAATGTGGTGATCCCTACTGCCCCGGAGCTAAGAGCTGCTGCTATTGATGCTGAATTTTTAGAGAAGTAAGAAGTGAATATCTGGGCCCTTGATAAAAATGCCTATGAAAGATATGCATTTATGTATCTAAATATATAAAGGGATGTAATTCCTTGCTTTTTTTAGTGCTATGGTAAAATTGATATGACAACAGTGGATGTTTCAAACCACTAGGCATTGAAAAAGTATCATAATAATACAAAAGTTGGGAAGAGTGGAAGAGACAGTTGCATAAAATATTACTTAAATTTCCCATCAGATACTTCGTCAAAATGACTTATCTTTACTGAAGTAAAGGCAAAACATGCTTTGTGGAAAAAACTGCTTTTCTTGGTAATCGTAGAAAAAGAATTGTAGAAACAATATCATGACTCACTGTACTGCAAACAAAGTAGATTTACATTTTTGTAAATCTACAATTTGGTTACTTTTGTTTTCCATTTAGCAATATGGTACCTTTCTGTAGTACTAGTGTTTTACACCTTCTTTCTTCCTTTCATGTCTTCTGCAATGTAATAATTTTATGAAGCAGTTATTCAGTGAGTTTGTTGTTCCAATTTACCTCTGAATACAGTCAATGCACACAAAGACTTGATTCTTAGTTGGAATGCACAGATTTAACTTTTCAGATTTAATGTTAGAGAAATTACCTTAAACTTTGTGTAACCCATTTCTTTATAATATCTGCAGAATGGCATAAAGCCTGATTCACTGAAGAGGTCAGTGCCTCATTTTGTCAGAAGGTTGTCGTTCTTTTACCAAATTAAGGGCCAGCTGAAATTTCATAAGCAGCCCTTTCTACAACAGCTGATCTGCATTTTCCCAGCAGCCGTGTCACCTGCTGTTCTAAACAGGGGCTTATAGAGGCATAGCAATTCATTGCTATTCGTTAGGATTACTGTTATTAACTATGGTCTTTTTTGTGTCAGTGCTTAAATACCCAGAAGTGTGTGGTGTTGATGTGTTTGTGATATTTAATGCTGTATTGATTTAGCTTTGACCTTTTAAAAATCATTATTATTATTACTACTACCAGGAATTCAGTGGAATAATGTGCACCAGACAATGGCACAAGGAGAATTCATGACCTTTGGATGGATGTGCTGGATGATGTTCTTTGACTCCATTTTATATTCTATAGGTGGCTGGTATTTCAGCAGTATTATTCCTGGTAAGATCATGGAGTTGTTCTTATTTCATGTTTTTGAAGAAGTTATTGAATTAAATAGATAGAATTGGCTTTCCTTATTGTGTGCAACTGAAACTAAAACTTACCCTTTCCTAAGTTGAGGTTTTGAGGTGCAAAACTGCCTGATTGCCTTTAAGGGATTGGGTAAGAAAGTCTTCCAATGTACATAAATATTGAGTAGTGCTAACACATGGACTAGAATTTGTAACCAGGCATGAAATATCTTTTGTTTGCTTGTGGGAATGACTAATATTTGAAGGACTTAGGAATTTGTTGTTACTTCACAGTAACAGAGCTCAGTCTAGTAGCAAAAGTTCCTCTGAAAATGGTGAAACTTCTGAGTCAGTACTTGGCTTGAAATCCATGAACACCACCACATCTTCAGATCATAAAGACTTCAAACTGCCTGGTAATAGTACCTTGCTCCCAGTCAGTACCACAGTCCGACGCATAAAGAAAAGTAATTAACTTTCAAGTATATTTTCAGAAAGTAGTGGGATTTTTTATTTCATGAACCAAGTTTTATGACTATTATTGAGTTGGTTGATTCATTTTTAATCATAGCCTACTGCTTCACTAGCTGTTTGAAATTTACCTTTCCTCTGATTTGCCTATGTCACCTTTTCTTCCAGCTACTCTGCATTTGTTTTAAAAATATAAAAATAAAAAATTAATTTAGCCTTGAAAGATAGGGGTGTGTGGAATATACAACTGAATTTTACAAACTTCAGCTGAAATTGACACCTGCCCTTCAGTGTCAATGAAATACAACTCCAAACGCACAGAATATATTGTGTAATTATTAAGTGAAACCTGGAAAGATTGGGCAATGCCAAAATTTAGGTTGTGTGTAGGAGCATATTTTTGCCCTTTCTGTTTGCGTGCTACAATAAATGTTTCTTATGCTGGCTGGTTTGTTTAAATTGTGCAGATAGCAATGGAACAATAATGTTTAATGATTGGTGCAATGGATTATTGCTATAATAAAAAATAAGGTTGTTTGCCTTGGGAGGCCATTTGGTGCATTTTCTTTCCTCTAGGTTACAAGTTTATGTTAGATTGTGCCTACATATTGTTAAGTTTATGATTCTGTTATGCTTTAAAGCTGATTTGGAGATAGGGTAAAGCACAATATCACTGAGGATTGATTATTTTATGGCAGGACCTAGTGTTATGACTGAATGACTTTTTTCCACTTTATTAAGGTTTGTTAAGCGCAGCTAGGAGTTTGAGCTAATTAAATGGTCTAACCAGCTCTTTATAAATAATGATAGGACATAAGTAGTCTACAAGCAAATATGAAATGATTATAAATTTTGCAACGGTTTCTATCAAAATTATCATCTAGGAAAATTTGGATTAAAAATCCGATGGTACTTTCCCTTTACTGTTTCCTACTGGAAGAACCTGTGTGGTGCAGAGAGGAGGAAGAGACATTATCTGAATTCTAATATGTTTTTCTTCAATGAAAACTTCCAAGAAAAAGGTTTGTAGTCATGATAGATTTTAATAATGGCTTTTTTTCTGAATGGTGTGCTGACTTTGATCAATCTGCTTTTTTCATTACTTGGACCTATATTATGTGTTCAGTTCTTGTCCCTTTGTCTCCTCCATTATATACTGTATACTTTGCACATTATATACTAACTGTTAATTGTGCTGTCACCTGTAACATTTGAATCATTCAGTTAAAACTACTGTAGACAAATATTTAAGAAAACTCTTTAAAAAATGTAAAATAAGTATCTCTTGGGCTCATACTATCCCAGTGTATTGCCTCTTTGCTGTGTTAGGATCTTCTGAAGTTCGTTGTAACCTTTCATACTCTTACTGAATCTGCAAAGTGTTGTGCTTTATTAACTTTTTTTTTTCCCTGCAGTTTAATTTTCTTCCTCCTCCTCTGCTGTTTTTATTTGCTTCTTGTTTCAGTGGAAAAATTAACTTTGTTAATTTCTTTCCCTTGTATTTCTTATTTCCCTGTTCTATAATCACTGTTCTTTCTGTCTCTGCTTCTTAGCCTTTTGTTTAAAAAGCTATGGTTATTGTAACTACTTTTTATCTGCCTCCAGATACTTTCACTGGTCTTCTGTTTCTTTGTTCACTTGCTTAAAATTAATTTAGTTGTTTTTTTAGTTTTTTTTTCAGCCCTCAGGTCTCTTTAAGGACTTTTTCACATTTCATTTATGTTTTGTGAATAAGGGAGTAAATCACCCTCACCTATATTCCCTCTTGGGCATTAGAACAACATGATGGGTTGTTGTGGTTTCTTGGAAGTTACAGTAGCTTGGAAATGATCCAGTTGCCTGAAGCATAGGTGAAGATGGTGAACAACTCAGCAGTTTTATGTATTGTTGTCTTCTAGAGCAGGATAAACTTCAAAATGTCTTGAGGTTCATTTAAACGTTTGTGGAAAAACTATCAGTATTAATTTTGTCTGAATTTCTACACTTCAGAATAATTCCATTTCATTGAGATAATTTTCTTTGGTCCTTACTTCAAATGAAGATTTTCAATGTTTTCATTTGGATTCACCACTTCCTCTGTGGAAAGCAAAGAAAAAAAACCTCTCCTCTGCCTAGAAAGTTACTAGCATGGTCTCTGGCTCAAGCCATCCAAGTGATTGCCTAGAACTTTGTGGACCTGTTTGTCTCATTCCTCCTCTGCTTAAACTGATGCACGTCATGTGCTCAGAAGCAAATTGCCTGCGTGTGAACTCTAATGCTGCCATGTATGCAAAGGAACTTGCTCTCTTTTGTAAGAATCAGGCATCATTGTAGTGACAATGGGATAAATGCATTGATGGGTAATTTGCTTGGAACAGCAAAGTGACAATTCCTGCATTTGTTCCACATAGCCCAGGTAAGGTTTTGTTCAGTGGGGGTGGAAGGCACTTTGGAAATCAGAGTTGTATCAGGGAAGGGCTGGAGTGTAGGTCCTATGAATTGGAACTACAATGAGAGTAGGGCTGGCAGAAACCTGTGTGCTGAGTACCTACTTGGAACTCCTCTTAGGAGAAGTCCTAGGGTGATCAGTTTACTGCTTGCAAGTAACTGGAGTTATTCCTTGCCTGAGATACATTGTTTGAGTCTCACTTTAAGTTTTTCTGTTAAGTTCCAGGATGTACTTTCAAATTTAGGAAGCAGTGGAAAGGGCACGAATAGTGTTTGTTGGTGGTTTTAGTCACCAGACCAAAAGATAGAGAAGCTAACTGGAAGAGAGCAGTGGGTAGAGAAGCTAACTGGAAGAGAGCAGTGGGTAGAAGGACCTCAGAAATGTCACAGCTGCTGGTAGTGCCTTGCTGGAAGGTAACCTCAAACTTCTGGCAAGAGTTCTGTCTAAACTTAAAATTGATTGTGAAAAGAGCAAGAAACTTCTTCATTCACAGCCTAAACAAATCAATCCTTGAAATAAAAAATTATATAATGATTTATAATTTGA
>NW_009614807.1:0-9511 GCF_000690535.1 Cariama cristata
CCTCTCCTCACAGAGCCCGCCCTGCAGCCGCCCCTGCCAGCGCCTGGACCCCTGCACCCGGTACAGTTATGCATGTTTTAAATCTCACTAAATGTAGCTAGGATAGATATTCTTTTAAAGTTGTTTTTGTGAAAATCCTCATGAATCATTCCTGATCTTCGTTCCTGTTCACAGCACCCAGGGCAGGTAGCACAGGTGCAGCTGTGTGCAATGCCGAAAGCTATGGCTTACCTCACGGTTCGTGTTTTTGTACTGTAGTGTCAGAATGGAGTCCGATTTGAAGTCTGAATTTTAAAGGTTGAGCTGCTTGGGAGAAAGTCACTAGATGTGATGTGACCTGTTCCTGAAGAGGTTTCTAAGAGTGAGATGTAAGAAATATTTTAGTTTCCTGGAGCTATTAAGAGGGAAACCTTGTTGTCTTAACCGCAAGCACTCAAAGATTGCCATAGCACAAGCTCAAGTAGAAGATGAATGCAAATTGTGACTGGAATTTTTTTATTTGCTTAGCATTTTTTCCTCAGTTCTTCACTACAAGTTATTATTCATCATCATTATCATCATAAAAAGAGCGAATGGCTTTCTGCTGCCTTGTGATGTGTGGCTGTCTTCTGACACTGGCAGCAGTCTGGAGATACTCCTTTGCTGTAGATGAGAGTATCTGTGTATGGTGACTCAGATATTCAACTCTTTGCAGCTAGGAGAAGTCTGGAGAAGGAATCTGGAGTTGGTAATGTAGAGAAATATATGGAGAAGATAGAAAGTACTGCTACAATATCTGGTTTGTCCTGCAGGTATTGTAGTTCATGTTGGAACCAGATCATTTAGAAAAGATGTGATGGTGCTTTAGAAACTACCACAAATCAAAAAAATGCAGAAAAATAACACAACAGCACTGGACATATTATAGAAATAATGTGTGTGTGTGGAGGTGTAACATAATTAAATGCAGATCACTCTTGTGGATCACATGTAAGTTATTACATGTATTACATGTATTGGTGTCTGTAGGATCCTGACCTTGCTGAGCAGAAAGCGTAGGACAAAAACAAGAAAAAGGGTTATTTTAAATGAAGAGAGGTGAAGGTCATGGCACAAGAAAAGTGAGACAGAACTGGGTATGAAACCAAATAACACACTAACTGTGCAGGGGACCATGGCGGACGGCAATGTTGAAGAGTGAGAAAAGGAGGAGGCAGAAAGTGTCTGGAAGGGGACAGAGAGTCTTATGGTAACTCTTTCCTCCACAGTTCTTAAAAATGGCCAAATTATTCTAGGCCTCTGGATTCCTGAGGTTTTCTAGGCAGCAAAAGCTTTATTTCCATAGAATAAATTACGTTCTGCCTTTTGTGACAGGTATGTAGAAAAGATAACAGCCTACTTCTGTTACAAGTTATTCAATTAGCAGAAGTGGTAGAGAGCTGCTCTGGGATCTGAAATTGCCAGTTCAGCTAATGAACCGTGTAGGTGTTCAGGTTGGTTCCATGTGACTTGTGTAGGAGAGGGTGTCTTTTTAGCTGTTACATTTTTTAATTAGAAAATTTCACTAATGAGCACGTTAAAAGGGCATTTAAGTCAAGAATCAAGTTAAGAAATGCCAGCATCAGTGTGTGCCACTGGCATATTTGATGGGGCAGGTCATAGAGTCAGTCTCCACTTTAGCTGGTAGTTGACTCATTAATAGATTGTCCTTGAAGAAAAGTGAGTTCTCAGTTTTTTAAAAAAAAAAAAAGGAAAGTGTCTTGCGGTCTTTTAGAATGAAGACTATCAAAAGCTTGGCAAAAATATTAACCTTGTTCTGGTTTTGTGACTGCCCCAATCCTGATGGCCTTTCTTACTGGCCTTCTGTTTTCTGCAGAACCTGCAGATCTCCATGGCTTCTCACCACACCACTGCTCCTTGCCAGGCTCTGTCTTCTCTGGAAGTTAGCAAATATGATTTGCTAGGGCCAGGAGGAGGATCTGGGGAGCTACAGGCCTGTCAGCCTGACCTCAGTGCTGAGGAAGGTGGTGGAGCAGATCATATTGAGTTGCCATCACGTGACACATACAGGACCACCAGGTGATCAGGCCCAGTCAGCATGGGTTTATGAAAGGCAGGTCATGCTTGACTAACCTGATCTCCTTCTATGACAAGGTGACCGCTTAGTGAGTGAGGGAAAGGCTATGGATGTGGTCTACCTGGACTTTAGTAAAACCTTTGACACTGTTTCCCACCGCATTCTGCTGGAAAAACTGTCTGCTGGTGGCTTGGATGGGCATACTCTTCACTGGGTTAAAAAGTGGCTGGATGGCCGAGCCCAAAGAGTGATGGTGAATGGAGTTAAACCCAGTTGGTGGCCGATCACCAGCGGTGTTCTCCAGGGCTTGATGTTCGGGCCAGTGCTGTTTAATGTCTTTATCAATGATCTGTACAAGGGGATCGAGTGCACCCTCAGTAAGCTGGCAGACAACACCGAGTTGGGTGGGAGTGTTGATCTCCTGCAGGGTAGGAAGAGTCTACAGAGGGATCTGGACAGTTTGGACCGATGGACTGAGGCCAAGTGAATGAGATTTAACAAGGTCGAGTGCCGGGTTCTACACTTGGGTCCCAACAACCCCATGCAATGCTACAGCCTTGGGGACAAGTGGCTGGAAAGCTGCCTGGCGGAAAAAGACCTGGGAGTGTTGGCTGACAGCCAGCTGAACATGAGCCGGCAGTGTGCCCAGGTGGCCAAGAAGGCCAACAGCATCCTGGCCCTCCTGTAGCTATCCAAGGGCAGAAAGCTCTGAGTCTTTGAGACAGTCTATGGTCTGACCTCTGGCTGTAATTCATGCCAGGAGACTCTAATTAATCCCCTCAAGGAAGCCCCCTGAAGCGACAGTTAAAAGCAATAAACCACCTAATACCCCCATTACACCAAAAGTGCATGCAACCCGCTTGGATGCCTCACCCTGTCCCCAACACGACCTGAGAATACAGGGAATGCCCAAGAAGGGGGAGCATTTCCCTGCAAACAGGAGAAACTTGATGGCTCATTACTGGAATGTTCCCAAGGGAGAAAGTTCACCTGGATGTCCTGTAAGCAAGGAAACAGAGGCTCATTTTGCACAGTTAAGGCAGTAACTCCTGTGGCTGTACCTCAGAAAGGGTTGTCAGGCACTGGAAGAGGCTGCCCAGGGAAGTGGTGGAGTCCCCATCCCTGGAGGTATTGAAAGGACGTGTAGATGTGGTGCTTAGGGACAGGGTTTAGTGGTGGCCTTGGCGGTTAATGGTTGTACTCAATGATCTTAAAGGTCTTTTCCAACCTAAATGGGTCTATGATTCTGTGACTCCTTACCACTGCCCAGATAATCCTGCCTCTGCTTGAATTCTAAAAATGAAGAAGGTGAAACTTTAATGAGAACTGAACAGGTCAAAGGAATCAGGAGACTCAGCATGGAAATTTTAGGGCAGACGGTGAATAGTTGCTAGTCTAAATGGGGCATGCTGTGACCTAAGGGATCAGTTTAGAGAAGACTTGGAGAAACTGAACAAAAGCTTTTCCAAGTCATGTTTCCAGGCCTGTCTTATTTCATGGGATATTTTGCACTTTACATCAGTTAATTTAATTGATTTCTTCTGGCATAAAAGAACCCCCACCCCCAGTATGTAGGGCTCCTCCTTTTGTTTTCATTTCTCATTTCAGCCACTCCAGGACAGAGCCAGCCTGCTGCCTCTTAGTTCCTACTGCTGTCCACAAAGTAGACTTCATTTTCTTTTATGTGTTATCTTATATTGCAGAACATCAAAAACTGAATCACAGTTTTCTCTTGGTCTGCTTCGTAGTGACTACCTTACTATAAAGCTATTCTTTACAGCATTTTTCAAGCATCTTTTTCAGCACAGGCTTAAACTTGACTCAGATGCCTCTGAAGTAACTATAATCTCTTCTTGCTGTTGACCTGTCCTATAGCCAAAAATGGGTTTAAGCGAGTTGTTTCTTTTTCTGAAACATTGAATGAATTCAAATGTAATCAGAATCTTGTCTTCCCATGAATCAGAGGATATTTTGTACATCAAGTATTAAGGCCGGTTTATACTTTATACCTTATTTCAATGCCCTGATCCAAATGTCAGTGTAATAAATTTTATCTACAAAATCTGGATCCAATTGTAGTAATACTATATTCTCTGCTTTTTAAAGTTTATCACCCTGGGCTTTGTTTGTTTGTTTTTATTGAGCCATGTATTCTAATGCCCTAGGCAGAAAATATGTAAGCATATTTGGAAAAGATTTAAAATGCAGGGTGTATAAAATGGTATTATCACTGAACTGTGGGAAAACAAAGAATGGTTTCCAAATTATACCCGTATTAATATAGGGATTTTTTTTTCTTTGATTCTAATCAGAAGAGTCTGTCATTTATGAGGTTTCTTTCAGGGAGCATTAGGAAGGTGATAAATACCATCCAAGCATCAGAAAACATCCTTAGCTGTCTTTTAGTCGCTGCGGTTAACCATTTGTCCTGGTTTCAGCTGGGATAGAGTTAATTTTCTTCCTAGTAGCTGGTACAGCGCTGTGTTTTGGATTTAGTGGGAGAAGAACGCTGATAACAGGCCGACGGTTTAGTTGTGGCTGAGCAGTGCTTGCCCTAAGCCCAGGGCTTTGCAGTTCCCTGGGCTCTGCCAGCGAGGAGGGGCACAAGGAGCTGGGAGGGAGCACGGCCAGGAGAGCTGACCCCAACCAGCCCCAGGGATATCGCATACCTTTGGCTGCATGGCCAGTACAGAATGGCACGGAGCGTAATGTCCAGGATAGAAACTGGGGGAGTGGGCCGGGAGGGGCCGGTCGCTGCTCAGGGATGGGTCAGCAGGTGGTCAGCCATGGCACTGTGCATCACTAGTCTTGAGTTTGGGGTTTTTTTTGTTTTATTTTTGTTATATTCCTTTTCATTACTGTTATTATTCTTTTTATTATTATTGTTAGTATTGTATTTTATTTTACTTTAGTTATTAAACTGTTCTTATCTCAACCTGTGACGTTTAGGTGGTTTTTCCGATTCTTCTCCCCATCCCACTGGGCGGAGTGAGTGGGTAGCTGCATGGTGCTTAGTTGCTGGCTGGGAGTAAACCACGACACCATTGTATTGGCAACATCTGTATTGCATGTGATGGACAGCTTCAATGGGCAAAAAGAATGTAATCCAGTTTTTCATTATTCAGACCAATAATGTAATGCTGTTCCTTAGAGTTATCCTCGTAAAACTTTACTTTCTGACACAAATGGTATTAGAAGGGTGAGCTAGACTTCTGAACTATGGCAGTCTGGTGATGAGAATATACAATAGGTCTCAAATAAAATGATATCTCTAGCATAACGAGAGGGAAGTGTGTATTTTACAAAAGCAAAAGCCAGCAAGAAAATGAGAAGTGAATTATCATCTTCGTTGTCTCCTCAGTTGGAATTGTTGCCAGTAGGTACGTGTAAAGGCATGGTCCTGCAGATGGTGTGAGCAGAGTACCCTCTATTCCCACGTGTAGTGTTGCGTGTATTCCTGGTTGATAGAGGATTTAGGAGATGCTTTGTTTTGTCCCCCCCTTGAAAGCATGCCCTACCTTCTCCCACTTCTCTGCAGGCCCAGAGATAGGCAGGAATAATTGCAGCAAGATCCTGTGGCTCTTTTGCTTTCCATAGCCCAGGGAATGTTACGCACGTGGTGACTGCTACATTTCTGGCCTCTCCAGATCTGCTGCCTGTTTCTGTTTAGGTGCAGCTCCAGTTTCCTCTGGCTCCCCTTCTCTGGGGTGCTCCTGCTCTCCAGGCGCTGACTCTTTCTGCCCTATCAGTTGAGGAGTTTAATGATCTGGCCAAGCATAGAAATAATTCAGAATGCTTGTTCTGTAGAGTGCATAGGTGAGGGTGTTAGTTAAGCTCTGCCTTGAAGATCTCCCTTCTCCTGGATCACATCCCACCTTTTTCTCAGAGCAAGAACAGGGAGAAGGGATAGTGCATCCTTCCTGGTTACAACTGCCTTCTGCCCAGACCTAAAGCCCCTGAGGGCTAATGTGGGATGGTACTGAGGCAGCTTTCAAAACCCGACAGGCGCTTATGGTGCAGAAGCTGCAGCAGCACGGTGTGGGCCGGGGCGGCTGTGAGCACCCAGCCTTGCCGCAGGAGGTCCCTTGGAGCATCACCACCCCCCGTGTAGGACAGGTGGCAGCTCTGCTGGGGCATCTGCCAGGGTGCATCAGACTGTTTCTCCCTCCCCTTGCCGTCTCCCCCAAACAGTTTCATAGTTGCGTGTGTCACACGTTTTACTCTTACAATCTGACACCTAGGAAGTTCATGGCAGATCTTTCCCCTTGCTGTCTCCCCCAAACAGTTTCGGTACTTCATAGTTGCGTGTGTCACACGTTTTACTCTTACAATCTGACACCTAGGAAGTTCATGGCAGATCTTTTGTTAGGAGTTTCATCTTCTAGCCAAGCTGTTTCCCTCTGCCTACAAAGCGGGCGCAAAAAGCAGTTTTTGACTTCTGTGTAGACATTTATGTAAACAGCTGAGTGTCGAAGGGCAGAAATCACCTTGGAGCTTTCTTTGGCTCCATGTATAGTCCTCCAGCGCTTCTCACTTTGGAAGCAGTAGATTTCCTTGTCATGTTAAAGGTCACCTTTGGAGGTCAGCCACTTTGATGAAAAAGAACTTAACAGTCTGAGCTGCATGTAGTGTTTGAGTCGCCATTCAAATCACTTCAAGCCCAATTTCATAGTTAATATATTGGACAATTTCACCTTCTCATACAGTAATTTTTACGTGACTTTTTTCTTTTTTACTGTTATTAAGGTGGCAGCAAATAGGTCCCTTCTGTTTTTATCTGTACAGTTTAATTCCTAGACTTGCAAAGGTTTCAGTCTCTGAATGGGGCCGTAGTCTGGAATCAAGTTGTATTGTTTAATGGCACACACATGTCATTCTTTGCAGGGCATAGCTGAGGCCTGATTTCATCACAGCCTGATTGCAGGTAATTTCTTCCAGTCCCATTATTCTTTCTTTACGAGGATGTACCCAGGAATTTATGCAGAAGCCATTTTAAATCATTTGTTCTAGGGAAGCTGTATTTGAAGTAGTTAGAGGATTAGCCATACAGGGATATATTTTCTAGTTTATGACTTTTAGCGTAAGCTGGAGACTTAGTGTTATATCCTGTTTTATACGGGAATTGTCACCTGGGAGAGGGAAAGGAATCCTAGTGCTGTGCTGGGTGCTGCAACCCGTGAAGGTGTCAGATGCACAGGTAGGGATAATGTCCCTTGTATTTGGGAAAGGCGCTGTGTTTTTTCCACCATAATTTAATTGTATCTAACGCCAGTGGATTTACTGTTGCTCTCATTTGTGTGCTTGGAAAGATCTGTGGAAAAGGCAGTTTTGGCTCAGTGTGACAACAGACATGTGGACCAGCTGTCCTGTACATAAGCACCCACTGATTTGGCTTTGAAGGAAAAATCTTGGGCAAAGAAGGAGGTGAGGAAATGCCAGTTACAGCACTGTGCATGCAGGTTGTAGAGAGGTGTGGAAGTTGTGGGAAGGAAGAGTTGCTAGAGAGCGCTGAAGTCAGTCTGTGAGTACATGGTTGGAATGGTAGCTGGAGTTAATTGCTAGTCCTCCTACAAAGAGATCATTTTAATTTTATGCTTGTGGACTGCCTTCATGCTGTTTGCCTGATGTGTGGCCCATAAAGTACCATCCAGCTGGCAGCCGCGTGCTGGAACCAAAACCAAAGCCATGGTAAGGCTACTGCACGTGTTCCTGTGGGTCCCTTATCTGCGTGTGGTGCCAGGCCTTCCAGAGGAAGGGAAGGTCGGAAAAACTTTTCATCAGGCAAGGCCTGGACTGAAAACCAGGAAAAGGAACGAGTGAGGGCCAAATGCAGCAGCAAACAGATGGCTGTACCTGGAGCCTGTTACCTGGCATCTGAAATTCTGTATCCTCCGAGCAGGATACATCTGTGCGACACACTCGAGAAGCAGGCAGGTCTACTCAGTACGCTAGCTCTTTGCATGTTATGAGCGCTGGGAGGGAATTTAGCAGACTGAAGCTTGCACTCCTCCAGTACATTCTACCATCTTCCTCTTAGTGGAGATAATAAGGTGGTTGTGCAAGTTTAAGTGTCACGTCTCCAAAAGTTTTGTTTAGCAGTAAGCTAGATTTTCTTCTTGTGTGAGTATGGATTGTGTCAGTGTAGAGGATCTGTTTTGTCTAGCTGTTTTTGCCTAGAATATTTTCCTTTCAGCTGCAGAATTAAAAGGTAAACATCTGGCAGTTCAAAAGCTGTAGTTTTATTTACCTCATGGCTAAAGTATTTACCTTTTCATTAGAGGACAAGTGATCAAAACAGTATAGTAAAGGCTCTTGTAGGGTATGTTTTCTCTTTCATATGAAATACTGTAGGTCAATCTTGTGGCAAAACATAATGATAATTAATGGTTGATCAACTAAAAAGTTTAATTAACCTATTAACTAATGAACACTCAACACTTAATTTTCATAAAGGATGTTTTTTGCAGTATCCATATTATGATGAAGCTACTTAATGTTACACCGAGGACTACTACTTTCTTAGAATAATTGATTAATAAGGCAGTCATAATGCTATGAATTTATAAGCCATACTTCATACAGAAAGTATATTTATTTCTGCATATATTCCACATGGATAACTCGGAATTCCCCCTTGTTTACCCTAAAGGTAGAACCATAACTTACACAGATGTTGTATTTTCAAAACAAAGAAGTTTGTTGTATGATTGACAATTTCTGGGAAAGTTAAATACAAATATTTAAAATAGGAGCTGTTTTTTCTTACCTTCATAGGTAAGAACTCTTTGGATGTTCAAAAATGAGATGCAAATAGAGCTACAGAAAGATATCAAATGCAATCGAAGGTAAATCACTGTACCATATTATTTTATGTTTTAAAATGAAACTTTTATTTATAGAGTGGAACAAAACAGCGGACCCTGTAATTTCCAAAGACATTCTTTGTTCCCCAAAGCTATCTTCCACTGTCTGAATAATCTGAATCTTTTTCCTCTCTCCATGAATTCTCAAAATCTATTCAGACCTTTCAAAGAAAAAACAACTTATGTGTTTGAATAGGCAACACACAAACATGAAGATTTAACACTGTACCCATATAGTTTTCTGTAAAACTGCAGTTCAGCTCTGATTTTTAGATAGGAAATTCATTTATTGAAATGACAATAAAACATTTCAGTCATACCAAATTGAAAATACAATCATGTATCTCAATCTGCGAAGTGTTACTGGGGCTCTAATCAGAAAGTATTACGTAATAAGCTTAAGTGCATCTCTGCTGATATTCTCCTCATCATTGCCTCTGATTTAATTTCTGTATTTGATTAAAAAGGACAATGATGTAGGGACTGGTATCATTTTGAAAAAAATTAAAGGATGAATATTATTGTGAGGAAAAAGACCTTACTTTTAAAACTTTTCTCTGCTCCAGTTATTTAAAATATTATTAAAATTTAA
>NW_009614808.1:0-42024 GCF_000690535.1 Cariama cristata
GTGAGTCTTCCTCCTTTCCTCCCTCCCTCCCTTCCTTAGCCGCCATTTCGGGATGCCGTCAGGGGGATGCGCTGCCGCTCCGGGGGCTGTGTGGTCCTGCCATCGCTCGGACCGGGCCACGCAGCCGTGAGGCGGGAGGTGCTCTCACGTCGGCCGGGCGTTGTGGGCCGCCCTCCGGCCCTTCCAGCTCGGGACCCAAACCGCCGCTCGCGGTGTGCGCCCTGAGTCGGTGGGACAGCTCGTCACGGGGCATCCAGAGAGGACAGAACTAAGCTGGGGAAAAAAGGCACTTCTTCCAGTCAGTGTAGGTGCTGGTGTTTAACTAGAATGCGTCTTCTGGAGTTGCTGTTTTGGTGAGGTTTTAAATGTAAACGATTTTTTTTCCTCAGCTGTACGAGTCTGTGCCGTTGTACTGGGTGTCGGTGTATTTAAGGTTTCACTCGTGCCGCCAGCGTTCTATGGAAAACAGAGTAACTTTATCTAGTGCTGTGGTACCCGGTTCTGTGTCCTGACCAATTATTTCTGTGTTTATATCACAGAGCCTATACTTTAAAGGCTATGATAAGTGGAGAACATTACCGTTAAAACTGAAGCATCATACCCTTTGCATTTTACCTAGCTTTTCTAGGCATCTCTACCAGTTTAGGACCGAGGTTGAAAGAGGCAAGGACCATTAGATTGGGATGATTGGACTGGGGACTTGTGGATTGTGTTAAATGCACAGGGGTTTTTTTTAATATTGTTTAATTTGGGACGGATTGTGATCATTTATCTAATCTTGTGACTGTGCAAGTGTTGCAAAACCGTTACCCAAGTTATTGCTTAAAAACTGAGTCGCTTTAGTGGGAAATCCCAGAAGGCTTCTCAAAGGGCTAGGACTCAGATGAAACAGACTTCCACAATTCAGAATACCATTGCATCATTGGATGAATCTGTGGTCTGTTAGGGGTGTATCAGAAATAACGTATGATATGCTGATTTGTATTTCACATTGCTCATGATTGTGGAGATGCGTAGAAGATAACGTATCTTGTATGCTTTGTAATACTGAAGAATATAGAAGACACTTTTGTATGACTCTGGGATCTTGTAACTTTCTCGTGTAGAATCAAAACTGTTTCATATTTGTGTTTGGAATAAACCCCTAGAACAAAGCGTGGAGGGCTAAAATACAGAAAGGATAGGTTTGGGATTTAAGATTCTAATCTTCTAATTTAAGATTTTCAAAGTTATTTAAACCATACTTAAAAATAGATTAAGCTGTATGTCAGAGGTCTTCTGCAATAAATTACAGTGAAGATTCTAGTATTTTTAAGCAAAAAGTCCCTGAGCTGTATACTGTATTTGAGAATGTGCTTCTGTGTAACCACACTATTGCTTTTCAGAGCCTTGATGTACATTGAGGTCAGTGTCTAAATGTGGAATCTTGTTTATGCATGTATCTTTCAAGACTGAGGCTCTGTACTTGTCAATGTTTTTATGTTACGCCTTTTTAGTAATCACGAAAATGTGAGGAAAAATGTCTGGTAACTTCGACTAAGCTTTTAATACTTTTTAAGTTTGGGATTTTTTTTTTGGAGTAAAGGATAGGACAAAAATCTGTATTCCAGCAAGGAGAAAACAGCACAGTCCAGAACAGAGGGAGTAGAAAATTAGAATTTGTTAAAAAAAAGAAAAATAAAATAGCCATAATCACTTTTGTGTTAATCTCTCCTTTTGGTAGGCTGTATATCTAAGAAAAGATGGCAGATCCTTGGCAAGAATGTATGGATTATGCAGTTGCTTTAGCAAGGAAAGCTGGGGCGGTAAGTGTATCTATTTATAAATAATAACATTATTTATTGAGTCTAGTATGTATATACCTTTTGAAGGAGTTTGTTGGATATTCTTCTGAGGAGTATTTTGTCAAAAACATAAATTAACAGAATCATTCAGTGATGTTCAAGATTGGAGTGTCTTTCATGTTTGCAGATTGGTTAATTTAAGAAAACAACTTTGCACTTTTCTTTGGACCAGAATCCTGTTAAAGACTAAGCAGTATCTTTTGTTCCTTAAATTTGATTTTTAAAAAAGAATACAATTCTGAATTGTGGTAAACAAAGGGCATCTCTGGTTTTCCACTTAAAGTAGACAAGCGCAGTTTTTTATTTTAGCACCTGCAAGCTATTGACAGTCTTTCTTGCAGACGCCTCAATTAACTTTATACAGTGACTTGTTGTTGGCACAAGATACCATATTGTGTTCTCTTCATGAAGACTGCTTTACTTCTGTAAACAAGAGGCATCCCTTGCAGTGGTGGTGCTCCGCCCGTTTGTGATCTAAGATGGCTTAGAACAAGGAAGGAGTTTGCACATCTTGGCAGAGCCTCAGCATGAGAGTGGTTACCAAATGTTCAGTTCTTGGTGGTTCTGCTTGGTGCATTTGAATGCTATTGCAACCAGACAAGATGGCACATGTACCAATTCTGATCCCTGGAGCTACAGAATCTGCAGAACATTGCCTCTACCACAACCTCATTAAAGTCTTCCCTCAGAAAATCTTTCTAAGTTACAGTAAAATAATTTTGTGGGCTGTGAGGCATGGATTCTTGCTTAAGCTGGTTGTGATAATTTTTTAAGATTGTAAATGCAGGATCTGACTGAAAATAGCTGACTTGAGCTCAGTCTTAAGTCTTTCATTCAACTCTTAGATTTAAATTTGTAAATCTAAATCTTGTCCTAACAGACTAGAGCTCAAGTTTCATGTACCAGTGGATCTTCTTGTAGTACTTAAATCTAAGGTCATGTAAAAGTTTGTGCTGAGTAGGGACTGGAGATAGATGCAAGGGTAAGCCTCAGCTCCTGCAGTTGAGTCCAGGTTTTGTCACTGCTTGTGTTTGTATTTTGTATGTGTAGTATAGAAAATTACAGTAAAAAAATGAAGCTTAAATTTTTGTGAAAACTAATATTTTCCATACTGTTAATGAAGAAAGATTTTTTCTTTTTTTTTTTTTTTCTTTCCTTTTGTTAACAGGTAGTCTGTGGAGCACTCAAAGAAGAAGTATCTGTTATGACTAAAAGTTCACCAGTAGATCTAGTGACAGAAACTGATCAAAAAGTAGAAAACTTCATTATTTCTTTGATAAAAGAAAAGTATCCTTCTCACAGGTACGGCTTCTTATCAATACACTTTTGATAGAAGGGGAGAGGTGAGTGGAAGAAGAAAACAGGAAATTTGTGATTTTGTTTGGTAACATTTCATTATGATTGGCATGCTGGAAAGTTACAGAATTCTCCCTTAGCCTCAATATATTAGTATTTTACAGTAGTAGTGGGTTGAAGTTTTGCCCAGGGCTCTAGTAACAAAACAAGGTGTCCTCAGGGTCTGCTGACGTGAGTTTAGCCTTGCTCAAGACTTGTGCTGAAAGTCACTTCCAGTTGAGCCAGCTGTCATAACTTCCTGGTTATTTGTGTTGGAGAATCACAGGTGTCCCCAAGATACCCAGAACCCAAATTTCTTGTCTGCTGTTGGCTATTGAAACTAGCATGTCTGTGCTGGGTGGGTCCCATGGTACTGAGTGTGCCTTTGGCAAATCTAGTGCAGTTTAAGAACATCAGTCATCCTTAAAAGAAGATAGTATCTTCTGATTCTGCATAACTTGAAAGTCTGCCATACAAAATACTGTGGCGTTTTTTTAAATTACTCTTCCCTTTTTCTTTCCGTCCCCCTTTTTGACATAATGGCTCAAGTTTCATCCAGTTCCCCTAAAGTGGGTTTGCTAATTTTTCTTGCGTTTTCTTGGAGATTTTCTTGTTTTAGCTGTATATGTGAAGCGTAATAAAAACGCATAGAATTGGAACAACTGAGATGATGCAAAATATCATAACCTAACCAAATTAGTATAAGCATACAGATTTGTGGAATGACATTGAAATAGCAGTTTCTGTGACACTGATAAACATTTTAGAATATTTTAGCTTCTTTTTATATCAGATAATTGATATCACATTAGACATGCTGGTGTCTAATTTCTTTCTACTGAATTACTCATCCACCTAAATAACTGTTCAGTCTCTCACTTTTCTTTGAAGATCCGCTGCTTTTTTGAAACATGCTGTTTCTTTCTGAGCAATCATCTTCACTTCCACAGTTAACATTGATTAGGAGTTTTATGATTAAAGGGACCTTATTTGTTTACTCTCAGCAGTTCTCATCATTTTACATTTTTGTCGAGGAAAGCATGTGTTTGATGCGTACTTTTCATAGGTTGAGTAATGTGTGATAAATTTAACCACATGCAAAAGGCACAGAGGAGAATTCCACCCATTTAGACTCATCCCAATAATTTTGCAGTTCAAAACAACTACTTTCATGAGCAGCAAAAATTGTGAAATTTGGGTTCCTGTGACACTGTGCCTTGTGTATCCCTTGGGTTTAGTATTATGGTTGAGCGTGCACTCTACTGTCTTCTTCAGGAAGTGTTCTGGTTTGGATTTCATCCCTTTACCATGTTACCGTTTTGTAATGCTCGTAAAATTAAACAGTTTTGATACTAACAACTTTCTGTCGTATTTGGGTTGAAATCGGACTACAAATTTAACAGTTACTGCAGTGGTCTAACCAGATGCTTATGGCCACAAAGACTTTCTTCAGTTAAAACACAAGCTAAAAGTTAGTGTTCTATAGCACAAATAAACTGAAAGGTATAACTAGCTGCGAGTATTCTGACCAAAATTTGATGACGCTGTTATTGGAAAAAATGATGAAAACTTCAGTGTTCTGAATGCTAAATTCCAGTAATGGATATTAAAATGTAAAGTTCTTTTCCCCACATATTGTGCTTATCTCTGACGTAAATATTGATGCAAACTTGGTCAGGTGTGGTCAGTGCTTTCCAGATAAATTGTGTATTTCTCAGCTTTTTATGTATGATCACTGGTGGTACAAAAACCTGCATCTCATTAAGAATTTTAATTGCAAGAACAGTGTTGTAATTCAGACATTTTAAACAATTTCTTTGTATTTTTTTAAATGTGTTTGCTACTCTAGCTTCATTGGAGAAGAATCTGTTGCAGCTGGAGAGGGCAGCATTTTGACAGATAACCCCACATGGATTATAGACCCTATCGACGGAACTACCAACTTCGTGCACAGGTCCACATTCTCATTTTTTTTATGCTAGCAACTTCATCCGGTTACCTTTTTTCTTTCTCCACTTCCATGAAAGTAAGGTTTTTTTCACTTTTAAATTGTTTTAAAAGAGATAATATGAACTTGTTAATAGTTACAAATTGCTAATTGCATTTATTGAGAGCCGTTGGGCAGTTTTTGTAATCATTTTAGTATTTCTGTAAGTATTATAGTCTCAGTCTGTAACCAACAGCAGTTGTTCCGTGAGGGGCCCGTACTATGTAGCAGGGCTCAGCAGCCTTTGGCATGGGTGCCAAAGATGGGTGGGCAGATTTTAACAGGAAACCAACAGGACTCAGAATTCGGAGTTGCAGCATCTTCAAAGAGACAATAACAGCTCCAAGTGCTGATTTCTAAGATATTTCAAATTCGTTGAGATCTAGGAGCTGCTACCATGAAAGAAAGCAGAATATCATTACTAATTTTCTAGTGGTATTTTGCACCAGGATGAAGAGAGGACTTTCAGTGTAATGCTGACTGCCTACTCCTTCTGTCTTTGAAACATGACAGATTTTGGCTCTGATGAGCTTTTCTGAGCATACTCGGTTCCAGTTTTGAAATGACTGCCGCTATGTCCGCCACGACTTTAAACAGCTGCTGAATCCTGCTAAATAACATGTTCAAAAAGCTGTAAGAAAAGAACCCATTCTGCTGGATTTACAGACTTGGAAGTCTGTATTTTTTGCAGATAGTAATTAAAGCAAATGTGTTGGAACGGCAAATTTTGAAGAGTAAAAAACCAAATAACACTTAAAAAAAAGCTTATTCCTTCTGAGAAAGCTTAATAGCATAGAGGCTTGCTTGTATTCTTTGGCTGTAAAATGACAGTCCCTAAGCTAGTAACAGCTGTAACAGGGATGACAGTCCCTAAGCGGTAACAGGCTTAGTTGCAGTGGGTGGAAAAGTTTGTATTTTAAATTGTAATTGGTGGTGTTGGGTCTATTTTCATAGCAAACTGTGCAAGTTCCAGAAAACTAGTATTTCTTACATAGTCTCAGTTTCTTTTTGAAATATACATTACATTTAACCAAACAGTGTTTTTAGTAAGAGGAAACATGATAATGAAAAAAACATAGTATCTCAGTTTAAATTAGTGAAATGTTTTGTTTTCTAGGTTTCCGTTTGTGGCAGTTTCAATCGCCTTTGTTGTAAACAAAAAGGTATACTTTTTATTACTTAATATCTAATCAGTCAAAACCAAATTAATTCCTTTTTGCTAGTTATAACTAAGATCTTTATTTTCACAGTAAACAGGAAGAAAGGGAAAAAAAACCTCAAGGTATCTTTACTTTATCTTGCAGATAGAGTTTGGAATTGTGTATAGTTGTGTAGAAGATAAGATGTATACTGCCAGAAAAGGAAAAGGTGCATTTTGCAATGGTCAAAAACTTCAAGTATCAGGCCAAGAAGGTAAGCTAAACCAAGTAGCTTATTTCTAGTCATTACATTTATTTTGCAAATGGGGCATCAACAGTTTCGGACATGGGTATATTCCTGTTTCTTAGTTCATAGTTTTGTTTTGCAAAGACAGGCTTTTTTTTTGCCATGGATTGTTCAGTTTTGAGGAACAGCTTTTATGTTCTCTTTGATGCATACAACCTGCTTGCGATCTTCACAAAATCGGGACTCAGCAATTGAAGATTTTATTCCCTGTATGTCTGGTTTTTTGTTTTTAATTCCCTGTATGTCTGTGATCCGTCTGTCGTTGTTATTTAGAATCTGTTACAAATCTACCAAACAATTCAGCTTCTTCCAGGTGTGAACTAGTGGTTTAAATCAGTATCACTCTTGTGTACTTACTACCATATGTAAAGTAAAATCTACAGTTAAAGTGGGACCTTTGAAGATTTGAGGACTGTTCTAATTTTTATAGCAATATAATTTTATTCACTAAAGACATTGATTAATGTATATGCACAATTGAACCAGATCATGCTTTGTTCACTGTATTTTATTTTTTCATGCCATTTTCCAGGTAAGAACAGATTTTTATACGTTCAAGATATGTAATATTCAAATACCTTTTATTCAGTCTTATAAGAAAGCAGTGAAGTAAACTCTGCTGATTACTGTTATTATATAGGTCATAGTGTTGGAAAAGTGAGATTTTGTTTCTCTTTCAGACATTACAAAATCCCTTTTAGTAACAGAATTGGGATCAAATCGTGATCCAGAGACAGTAAAAGTAATTCTTTCTAACATGGAAAGACTTCTCAGTATTCCTATTCACGGGTAAGATCTTCCTATTTTTTATATTTACTGATAGTGTTAATATTGTAAATAAGTAAATACCATCATTTTTAGGAAGGATTGGTTGCATTATATTTGACACCTTAGATGTGAAATAGGATTTAAATGTTTTTATCTAGTAGCTTCTGCAGAGAAACTCTAAGTGTTTTTCATTTTTTCAAGCTGGGACATACATAAGAAAACTCTAACAATCAGTATTGAGAAGTGAAACATGTTTGGTTTTGTAGGACTAAAAGGTATTGTATTTAGTAGTTTAAAAAGTGAAATACAATGTTTTGCCCTTTTTTATGTACCAGAAACACACAAGGAGTAAGACTGGATAAACAGAAGCCGTGTTAAACTTCTTAGTTTCATTTCCCTGTAGTAATGAAAATCGTTGTTGTTTTTCGTATATATCAGAAGACAAAAGTAGATCTCCTTTTCCTCTTTCAACACTGAACAGGTTTTTTTTGTAATTTGTCCAAGCAGTTGAAATTGTCCATAAACTGCTCTTATTTTGGTTACATTCTGTACTTCCTCTTCTCCAGATAAGGCAAAGCCTACATTTCCACAAACTGTTTTACGTTTAAATGTGGTTTCAGTAGACGGTTTTTTGTTACTCAACCCTATTCATGTTTCTGATCTAAAAGAGGTTGTAGTTTTATGCTGGATTCTTGTTTTTACACTTAACATATAGATATTTTTTTTTCCTACTTTCAAAAAATCTTCTGATGTCATTGAGAAATATATGCTAAATTGTAAGTAAGGAATACATTTTAGAGACATTGTCAGTTCAACTTTTGGTATTTTATTTGTAAACAATACATTGAGATTGGAGTTGGTTTAAGTTCCTTCTTGCAGTAACTTAACTGCTGTCAATTACAATTTAATGTACATTTTACTGATAATTGAAATAACTGCAACTATTTGTACAAATCACACTTACTTACCACATGCATCAACACTTCCAAGACTGGAATTTCTAACACAAGGGTTTCGATGAAGTTACCCAGACCAAATTTATGCCATGTAATTTATTTTTTGTGATTACTGCTGATAGGGTTTTTTGCAAGTCAGACGTGCTTAGTGAGCATCACCAGAGAAACTGAAGGAACTTTTTTCAGTGCTGAAAACAGTGTACACTCTACTTGAATTCTTGTATTCAAAAAGCGAAGTAGAATATCTGTTATTGTTTTATGGGTAGCTATCTTCCATAATATGTTTTAGGTTAAGAAGTTACTTAAGATGTGTTTTCACTCTAAAACAACATTTTTTAAACAGAATTCGTAAATGTAATTTCTGGAAACTTGCTGTAGTTGGAGAGCTCTTCAGGCTACTTAAGGAAAACCAATTTTTTGTTTGTTTCACTGCAGTGATCCATCACATTTTCTCTAGCTCAGTTCACTTTGCATACAATGCTTCTGTGTTCTCTGTGCAGTGTAACCAGACATCGGGGTTTTCTTACGAACTGTTCTCAATTAAAAAAACAACTATGTCTTCTTTAGGATTAGAGTCGTTGGTACAGCAGCTGTGAACATGTGCCTTGTGGCAACGGGTGGAGCTGATGCCTATTATGAAATGGGGATTCATTGCTGGGACGTGGCAGGGGCTGGAATCGTCGTTACTGAAGCAGGCGGAGTACTGCTAGATGTATCAGGTAAAGACACGGGCATGCGTGATACTCTTTTCTCCCTTTCAGTAGCTAACTGGGAGCAAAACATAGCTGAAATGAGAAAGCAAAGAGGTTTTTCAGTCCTCTTTCTGAGTTACCAGCACTGAACTGAGTTCCCATCTGGTTAATATACAGAGTCAATTGTATGTTCTTAAGCTACGAGACAACCTTTACTGCCTTGGCTGAGCACCTGGAAGAGTGAAAAAAGACAGTAAACATACACTGAAGAGAACTTAGATGTAGCTCATATGAGATACTTGTTGTGTTAAATACATTTTTATCCAGGGGCAAAACTTGTCACTAAGTAGTAATGTATCATTTACATGTGATTTTTTTTTTCAATTTTCTTACCAACTTTTAATTTTCTCCACATATAAGCTAGTTACTTTGCTTGCTTTGATTTCTAGGTGGACCGTTTGATTTGATGTCTCGAAGAATAATTGCAGCGAGTAGTCGAGCTATAGGAGAGAAAATAGCCAAAGCACTTCAAATAATTCCTCTGAAAAGGGATGATGCAACTGACTGAATACCAAAGCAGCACCTTAAATATAATTGTAGAATGTTGTCGCATACTCCCATGTGGTGGTGGTTCTACACCTTGACCCTGATAAAAAGATAGATGAATAGATGGTAGTCTTTCAGTACCGGTGTGGCTGCTAGTAGTGTTTTGATATTGGACCAACATTCTAAGTAAGCTTTTACTGTTAAGTATTTTATTTAACATCACAATTGCATAAAGATCTATAAGAAGAAGCAAATATATATAACTAATATTTTCAAGTTTTATTCTACACTGGAAGGCATAGCAAGAGACTCTTTGATGTATAGATAAATAAAAATCTCTAGTTCCATAAGTGACAAAACAAAATTCACTGTCTTAACACCACATCATCACATCTGATCCTGAACCCAAAGAGGTGAAGGCAGTACTGTTTATCCAGTCTTTCTCTATCTTGTCTGTTGTTTCTTCCATGTCATCAGTATATCCATTTCCTTACCTTATTACAGTTATTGTAGAGGCAGTTCACACATTTCCAAACTTTTTTTTAGTTGCTTACAGTTTTGGCTCGAATTTAAAGCCTTTATTACTTAGCTGGCATTATTTTTGTAGTCCTCATTCTACCTTTCTTATGGTAGATAAATGCAGTCTCCTCTTTAGCCTCATACGTGGCCAGTACGCTTGCAAATTCATTACAGTTGCAAAATATAATAGTTATTGTGCCAGAAAATGTGTACATCTCCCAGAAATCAGTTCTGAGCACACCTTCTGTCACCAAGTGGACTTAGTCTAAATCAAGATGAAGTATGATTTGCATTTGACCATTGGAATTGGCTGACACGAGGTCCTCTATCTTATTCTTGGCAGTTACAATTCCTGTTAATTTTGCTTGGGTGTCTCAATGGATGTGTGTGTTTCAGAGTCTAAAGAATCATTAAAATCCAAGAGTTTTCAATTACCCAGCTGGCAAAAAAAATAAGCCCATAGCCCAGATTGTTTACATCATTTTCTGTAAGTTACCAAAGTGGTGACCAACCAGGATCAGGTTTCCATTGTGCTATGGAGTGTACAGGCACAAAAGAAGATACCTATCTAAACCGAATGGGTTTATTAATCTAAGAAGTATTAGTAATTTCATTCTTGGTGTCACTTGTTCTAAACTACAAAAACTATACTAGTTCTTTGAATTTTTGTATTTAAGATCATTAAAAGTGTCAGTGTACCGTTCAAATAATTAATGCACTTTAAGAAAAATTTTTGACTTAGATCAGTTTTTAGTCTCTAAAGTTTCCTAAAGACAGTTGTCTCACTGGTGGTCCAGTCAAGATGCAGCAATGCTTTGGAAAACCTGACTGTTTGTACTGCTGTCCCACTAATTTTATTTTGGAAAATGGTGTTCTCTGTGTTGAAGTTTCAACAGATCTCTTATTATGAATTTCAGTCTTTTTTATCAGTTGATTTTTGCAGATTTTGTGGAAGTATTTAATTTGAAGTTGTGTCTAATGCCAGATGATTAACGTTAATGAGATCAGCTTGCTATCTGTCAAAAAAGCCAGACTTAGATTCATTTTACGTTTTAAATTCCCAATGACAGGGATAGAAACTTTTTGAGCATTTCACTGTAACTTTGTTGTGTAATTCATGTGGGATCATCATTATTTCTTGACAAGTATGTCTCCTGTACCATTTCTGTGGCTTTTGTATAACAAATTCTGCCTAACTTTAACTCATTTATTTGTGAAATGAAGACATGTCTAAAAACTACTTGAGATGGGAGCACACATTTGAAATAATAAATATGCTTTAGCAGCAGCGGCTTCACATGTGCTTCCTTTCTTAACACTCATCAGAGTACAATGCTGGGTCCCAACAAGCTGGATTTGTGGGCTTCAGACTTTGTCCGAGTTGAGCACTTTTTCTTCTTGACCTCCCATGTATGTAGATCAGAAGCTGTTGTGCCTTTAGATAAGTGGGATTATGTATACACCCGCAGTGGGTTTTTAGAATGAATATTCCAACACCTTCCAGTGAGATCATGGTACGTTAAATCATCTCCAACCTCACAGCTCAAACTTTGTGCATTATCTTGCCTGTGATTTGTTTTGGAGGCCCATCGGCTGGTTGAATTATTGTAGCTTTCCCACTGTTAGCTTTCCTAATAATGCTCTTTGAGGAAAAATTTATATGAATTTCCCATCTTGGCCCTCTCGCTCTATTTGTGTTGGAGACCAGCCTAATTTCTTTTAACTCTATAAATGGCAGCTTTTATCAATTGTCTCCTTTCTTTCTAATTTCAGTCTCTCTTTCAGGGGGATCAGAAATCCCTGTTGTTTGCTACCTTGCTCAGCATTACCTTCTGAGAGGAGTGGCCACATATTATGTAAAGTTATTTTGTCATATGAAAGGACACCAAAATGTAATTAAGTTTAAAGACATTTTCTTTTTGGTTCTGTGCGAGCCTTCAATTTACGCAAATTTTTGTAGTAAGTTTCTTGTAATAAAACAGAAGTCATATTTGCTGTTTAATCAAAATACTTTTGAGAGATTGTATATAAGAGATAGTCCATGAGTGTTCAAAACAATAAAATGCCTGTTTTTGTTGCTATGAAAGATGGAGTGACAGAGAGAATCATCTTAGATTTTATTTTTTTTTATCATTTAAGATAAAGTTATATATTTACAGGATTGCCCAGCAAAAGCTATGAGACAAGTGGAAAGGAAAACCAGTTACCACAGATTGAACAGGTAGACTGTTAAATTTAGATCATGACTATTCCTCATGAAGACATCAACAATCCAGTGTCCAGGAAGCTTTCTTCTGTAGCTTTTCAGTGGACAACTCAAGACTTCAGCTGGCAAATTCTGCTATGGTTTGAATCTCAACTCTGAGTGAAGAATACTCAGAACTTACAAATGTGAGAAGGAGATCAGGCGGACAGATTCAGCAACTGGACCAGGTGAAAAATTCCAGGAGATACTACTGGAAAGTGAAGGACCGTATGGGCCGATTTAGCCAGTCCCTTCACCTTTACTTTGAGAGTTTGACGGAATGGTCAACATCTTCACTATAGCTGCTACAGAGCCTACTGCTGTTCTGAACAAAGGTCATCAGAGTAGCGGTACTGATTTTTAGCCCGAGATTAAAACAACCAGTACTGCAAAATAGGTAATACTGTTTTTTTAGCAATGATATGTAGGAAAAAGGGGAGGTAGCCTTAGTCTACCATCCCTGTTCACTACCCCTCTCCATTTATTGATTTGCTGATAGTTTGTGATTGTTTTCTATGACAACCTGCAAAGCTTTGCTCCTTCAAAGCAAGAGTCTTCCAGTAGATTCAGTCCTTCAGAGCTTTTCGCAGCAGGAAGTATTGCCAAAGACAAAGTCATAAAAGGCTTCAGGCTCTCGTCCAGCCCTGTTAAGCAGCCCTGCAGAAAATCCCTCCCCTCCCTGCACCCCACCCCTTCCAGGTGAAATACAGACTGTTCCTCAGAATATCTGTGAGCCAAAGCTGTGGGTTTAATTCTGCCTAGTCTAGTGCGTAGGTGTGAGCTAGACATTCTGACTAGATACACAACGTCCACCTGTGACCTCAGTATGAAGCGATTTAAGTAAAGGGGATCTCTCTCTTTTCCTGAACTTCTTCCCATCCTTTCAAAGCCAGTCTCTGCCGGAGCCAGAATCGGCCGGCCGGATCTCCCAGACAGCGTAATCCATTCGATCTCTGGATTGCTGCTTGTACTGCACCAGAAGTGACAGTGAACATAATCCGTCACATCGCTCTTTGGTTTGTGTGATCTTCACACAAAGATCCGTACCTTCTCAAAGATCCGTGGGAGCTTCTGAAATGTCCTCTGTGCCCACTGTCTGCTGTCTGCCTGCGACAACAACAGGACAAAGAGAATCGGACACGCTTCAAAGGCATGTGCAACATCGGGAACAAACAAACTGGAGGACTCTGCCCAGCTGAGAGCATGTTATGCCACTGTATTAAAGAGCTACAAACCCTTGCCCGTTGGAGGAGGATGGATTAGATCTCCAACAGTACAGCAGAAATAATTTCCTAACACAATTCGAGCTAGTAAGATGCTAAAAATAACGTTGTATGTACATCCTGTTCCAGAACCTATAGCCTATGTTGATGACTGCTACCTTCGCTTGGGTTCATACGTGGTGTGTCATACTTACTCTTGGCCTGCACAGTTGCAGTGATGATTTTTACACTGAGATGATTCTCCCTACGCCAATGTTGCTTTAGTTAGGAATCAGGCCTTCTGTACACCCATTTACGTGAAAGGAAAAGAAGGCCAAAATACAACAGCTGTACCACAGCAGTAGGGAAGACCAGAAACCTACCCCCTTTTTGTGCAGTAGAAGATCGAGGTTTATGTGTTATGTCTGTCCTTACGTCAGTAGAGACGGCACTTAACAACCGAATAAAGCAGTTAATTCAGAGGAAGTGATGCTACCTCGAATACTTGAGAACTAGTGCCATAGGAGCTCCTCCTCTACTCGCTGTGTTAAATCTTCCTCCCCTGCTCTCTCTTGGAGAGGTGGTTCGGTACCATTTATCCTGCCCGTGTAGGCAGGCGGAGTTCAGTCTCGGAGAAGATCCAGGCAGACTCAGACTAAGCCGTGCACCTCACCCCATCCCTGACAAAACAGCAGATGGCAGCCGGAGCCAGGGAAATGCCAGAAAGCTCAAGCTTCTTTTTTTTAATGGGTAAGATTCCCTGTTCCTCTCCTCCCTCCCATCTTCCTTTTGCTCTCTCCAATTATTCTTGGATGCAACTAAGAGCATATCTGAGAATTATCCAAAAGAATTAATTATACCGCACATTTTTGAGGATTTGGGCTCTGTGTTTCTGTGACTTGACAAGAAATTTGAAACAGGACTTGGGTAAGCAGCATTAACATTCCCTCCTTTTCAATGTAAGTGTATTGAAGATTGTGGTATCAATCACAAGAACATGAATCTGAATTCTAAAATAAGGTAAAAGCCATACAAATGATCAGATTGTATTGCATTTAAGGCTGTAGTCATCTCCCTTAGATTTTTGCTGTCATAGATTAGGACGTGGCTTTTAGAATCCTTTTTTTAAAGCTACCAGATAATTTTGTGGGCAAGTATGCACCAGTCCGTATGCAGATACAACAGCCCTGGGACCGCAAGCCCAGATACAAATGAGCAGCTTTTTATGATCTTTGAGATGCAGCTGTTTTATTTTCCAAAGAGAACACAAGCCCAGTATTGTATGTCCAAATGTGTTGTGATGATGTAAAGGAATTTTACCAGCTGTGTCTGCATTGTCCCTCTACTGTATAGCGTATTGAGGTTATGTTTTTCAGAACCTGTTCAAGTGTGGATATGTAACTCATCCCCTTATTTTTTTATTTCACAGATCTGTGTGCTGCATCCTATAAAAACTTTCTCTGTATTTGTGACCTTGCCCAGGAAGGTGGTGGCCTAGAGATTAAGTGCCAGTGCATTACTGACTGACGGTTCACTATTTATGTCAACACGGTTAAGGATTGCCTCAACAGTGTTCTCAGGAAAAGACTTTCCTGCCCTCCCCGTAATACGTCTGGAGGTGCCCTGCTAGAGCACGGCATCCAGAACATGCCCAGCGTTTGCAAGCTGCCAAGCACATCTGCACAGGCTGTTGGGCAGGCCTCAACAGGTACTCGGCTTCCTAATAACGAGCAGTAAAAGGAGAGAGATGTCCCGGAGTGTCTGCAATGCACTTTCGGTACACGTCGGGGTGACTTAACATGAGCAAGTTACTCTAAGATGAATCAGCATGATATAACTCTTCTACTATGACTTCTCTGTGGTGTTGCAAGACAGGTACACACTTCTTCCTCCAGCTATCCTTAGTTGCAAGGTCTCCTTTGGACAAGAGAAAAGCTGCAATTGCTGTTTCTGGCAGTGGGGACCTTGGCTGAGGTCAAATAGCTGCGGAAAGAGAGTCCCAGCTGAGGAGATGTGTCGACGTGGGGAGTGCGTGGGGTGGGTGATCTTGGGGAAGGTAGGAGAGGGGCTGGCCAGAGTGGGCCAGCAGCAGCAGGTAGCTACAAGAGGGACAAGAGGTCCTCCTTTGGGACCAGCTTATATTAGTACCTACAGGAATTTTTCTAGGTTTAGAAAGGTCATTCTTTTCCAGCTCTCATGATGAGCAGGCAGGGTGACATCTATGTAGTGTTTCTATGTAGCCTTATAGAAAGCCTCTGTAGAGATTCACAAATTTCTATAGCTTTTCCAGAATGAAAAAAAAAAAAAGTTAATTCAGGTCTACAAGTTCATCAGGATGACTTTAATTATTATTAATGGCAGAAACCTCCACATTACTGGATGTTTGCATTGGCCTTTTGTAGGCAAACAGCTAAA
The DNA here is from genome assembly GCF_000690535.1 of Cariama cristata. Classification (NCBI taxonomy): domain Eukaryota; kingdom Metazoa; phylum Chordata; class Aves; order Cariamiformes; family Cariamidae; genus Cariama; species Cariama cristata. The sequence continues at coordinate 15,956 of NW_009614808.1, forward strand.
AATTACTTATTATTTTCACTTCATTACTGAAAGCTAAAAATAATAAAAAGTCCCTTTATTTCTGCTTCATTGTACTTGAAATTGTGATTACAGTTCTGATCAGTCTTCCAGCAAATCACATTTAAAAGAGAGTAATGGTTAATGTTATTAGAAATTCATGTTTCAATATTTATTCAGGTGTAATTAGCAATGTATTAGCTGTGTGAAAGTAAATTGTATCCCACTTCATCTGTTCACCTTGTTCAGCTCGCTAGGTTGAAATGGAATTGGTAATGGTAAACTGTCGTAGCAGGGGGAGGATAAAAGCTTTACTTCTGGAGGCACTTAGATCTTAATAGCAGTTTGCACTCAGGGGAAGTGCAAGCCCAGACATAATGATTCCCATCAACAGTCATTTGTGTATCTGACGCTGAAAACCACTGCTATTCAGTCAACTGAATCAATTAAGGGAGAAAATATGTTTTCCACTAGTGTGCACTCCTCTTCGCTTAATTTCTCCTATCTTTTATTTAAATATCATTGAAAATTAATAACTGGTAGACTCTATCAGAAGTATTTCTTTCTGCCCCTTGTGTAATTGCCAACTACTAAGCCTAATACTTGACATTTTAGGAAATGCCACACCAAGTCTATTCTGAAGTTAGTTCAAAAAAAAATTCGTTAGCAGTATTTATTTCCTCTTCTTCCTGAAGTTTTCATTGCAGTCTTCAGTGCATCTCAACTGAAGTCATGTTAATTATGTCTCCTTGGGAATCCAGAATAGGGAGTCGATTGCCTAGTTTTCCCGTGCAATAAACATGGAGAACTGGAGACTCTTCAAAACAGAGCAGTCTTCAGCTGGAAGTTCTTAAAATTAATCAGTAAGCAAAGCTGAAGAACGGCATCATATTCCTAGCAGAAATTTAAAACCAGACCTCAAAAAGGACGTAGCGGAGCCTGAAGTTGCCAGTGAAAGGAAATTCACTGAGAGTTGTTAAGTATAAATCAGAGCTGTCTCAGGAAGCTCTTGAGCTGAAAGCGGCTGATAAGTAGGAGTGTACAGGGTGGGAGTTTTTTTGGTGGTTCTCTTGTTCTTATTGTGGTACTGGAGCAGAAACGGTTGTTTTCGCACGGCCAGAGGCAAAGGCACCTTCCTTGTGCAGGAGGCAGAGCACGCTCACAGGGGTCCATGTTTAGTTCCTTCTCTGCTTGAGGAGACTCAGACCTCCCTTCTTGGAGAGTTTCCTAACTGTTAAAGAAGAATTTGAGAATCGTTGGACTAGAGAGCAAGCAAGAAAGACTTAAGGGGTGTAGTTTGCTGGGTAGGCTGCACACCTGGACATGAAATGGAGAGTCTTTGGTTCCAGTTCCCGGTCCAAGAACTGCTGTGCATTTTAAATGAAAGAATTACAGACAAAATGTACAAACAATGGGTAGCAGGGAGAGAAATCACAGCCTCCTTCCCTCTCTTGGGTAGTGCACTCTTTGCTGGAGTGATGATTTCTTCAGGCTAGGATACCCTCCTCTCTTCCCCTTCAGAGTGACACAACTTCAGTAAGTGTGAAAAAACCCATAAAAGTCTACCCCAGTTTTTAAACTTCACAAAAAGGTGATAGCCACAACTGCGTTTTCTGTCGAGTCTGGTCCTGGTGCTGCCAGGCAAGTATGCTGGGAGAACTTCTGGAGAGAGTCCCTCAGGAGGCTTAGTCTGATTTTTGGTCTCAGATAGGTAAAATCTTTGCCAAATGGGGGTGTCCAAGATGTCCAACACTGGCAGTACTAGGCCATTCTGGGCATTTGCCGAGTTGCACCCTCTGGGCACCTGGGGATTTCTCAAGACAAATAATGCAGCAATGAGACATTAGGTGCCTCCAGTGGGAGCTAGGTCTGTGGGGTAATGACTGTGGAGACCTACCCACCTACATTTCACCTTGCTGCAGATGCTTGGGCACCTTCTCTGTCTGTGACCATCACTGCTGGGTGTCTGGTACGAGCAGAGGGGCTCTGATCCCCAGGTTTGAATGGGACACTGCCCAACTGCACTCAGTCGGTACCTCCTTGGTGTCATGCTGTCATCTTCACTCCTAGAAAACAGATGCTATGGGGAAGTTCAGTAATTATATTGTTCCTGAAAACTGGGAAGCCACGACAGATTTCTTTCCTTCCACTTACAGCAAGAAGAAAATACAATATACAGAACAAACGTACAGTACAAAAGCTGACATTTCCCTGTCACATGCAAGTAATGCAAGAGGTAGACTTGTTATAGAGGGTTCAGTGTAACCTAGGCAGTTGTGTGGAGATGTTTGAGGGTTTTTTCCTCCTATTTCTCCATTCTCCTGTGGTTACCAGTTCACTGAGAATTAGAATGAAACCGTTTCTGGAATAACCCTGACTTAATGGGAGATTTGGCATTCACTTCAGCAGCAAAGGATCAGATCCACGGTCTGATCCGGCGAAGGCATTTGTGCATATTTAACTGGAGAACGTACTCCCTGATTACAGTGAGATGGTTCAACTGCTTGAGCGTGCACGTGTGTGTTTAACAGATTACCCATGCGAAATCTCTCAGATATTTCTTGTTTAGCTTGTGTTCTGTGGGAACAAGTCTGAGTGAATACCTGGAAAATGAAATGAACGCTAAAATCAGTTACTTCCAACTCCACACGTGGCTCTGCTCCAGAAGGGTCTGTACCTGTGCGGAGGACTGAGGTCCTGATGTAATCCAGAAGGAAGCTTTTAGAGAGTGCTCTCTGGAAAAGACACATTTGCATCTATTAAAAGAGTTCTTTTATTTTAGTAGAACAGCCAGGAAAAAAAGTAATGGGTCAGTTTTTCCACAAATATTTAAAACTGTTATTTTGAGTTAACCTTCACAAGGAAAGGCACCATCTGCATAGAAGATGGAACAGAAGATAAGAAAGCAGGAAAGTCTCAGTAATGGTTTTAACCTATAAAGAGACTAATGATTTTCTGAAGGTGGTATCAGTTACAGTAAAAAACTCCCAAATCAAATTACAGCTGTTGAGATAATGTAAGCACCAAATAAAATAAATGAGATTTGCAAATACATTAGTAACATTATTTGGATTATGGAGGCAAGACTCAAAGACTGGATAATACTGTGGGCAGATTAAAAGTCTTTCTTGCAGCCTAAGTTATCTTGGAGAGGAAATTTTATTGTATCAATCACATATCAAATTTCCTACTGTATTCATCTTTACCTGAGCATACTCATTAAAGGTTTGTTTCATTTGAAGACTTTTTTTTCCCCCTAATTGTTTCATGTCTTCCAAGATATGCAAGATGACACGCAGAGGCAGTGTCTCGGATGCGTGACTCTTCCATTATGGTCTGTGAAAATTTGTCCCTAGCATTTCCAAACTCAGTACAGTAACTGTAAATCCACTCCCACCCTGCCTGTTGTAATCTCTTCTGTCAACGACTTCAGAGACAACAGGAACTTGATGAACTCAGACTGAAATACCATTAAAAACAGGATGCATTTATTTTTGAAAAGGGCATGTAAGGGAGGGCTCTCATGGTGGCAGAGATCTTGCAAGCTAATGGTAGAGGGGATATTTTGCAATAACTTCCCACTAGAGGGGAGATGTTTGGGTAAACTGAAGCTTCATGCAACAGACTATGGTTGGTTTGGTTTCATTTCGGCTCTTAGTTCACCAACTTTTTAAAGCAGACACATTCACAGCAGGTACGTAGGTGGGCCTGAAGAGACATACAGCAGGTACTTTGTCATATTAAACCAGATTGTAGCTGATGCAATTTGAGCTAATTAGATGACTGAAAGTAGGGGAGGAAACCTAGGAGGGCATGGTAGTTCTATGTGTAGCTCCATTGATTTCATGCTGGAACTGTAAGTCATGTATTCATGAGCCGCAGAAATGACTCCCGCTAGCATCATGAGGAAATGTTACGTTACTCTGCCAAAGTCCATATACATCTGTATTATACATATTTATTACCTAGCCAAAGTCCACATACATCAAAACAAAACTGGTTTGGAGAAGCTAAAATTCATGCATAAATTCCGGTTTGATGAAGTTTAAATTTTTAAACTTTAACTTGGTAAATACTAATTTAACTTGTACCCACCAATTTGCTTTTTTCATGGCTAGACTAGGAGACCTGGTGCCAAATATTTCCTGGTTTACATCACTGAGCCTCCCCTTTTAGCAGTGACAAAGCAACACGGTGTCGGAGAGGAGCTGGGGTCAATGGTGAGCGGTCCCTTTTTCCCCTGCTTCTGTGGGGATGAGTGTTCAGATGAGCGGCTGCTTCTTGAGGTGGTGGAGTCACCATCCCTGGAGGTGTTCAAAAAACATTTAGATGTGGCGCTTCGAGACATGGTTTAGCTGGCATGGTGGCATTGGGTATACGGTTGGACTTGATGATCTTTGAGGTCTCTTCCAACCGTAATGATTCTATGATTCTATGATTCTTCAGCTGCAGCTGCACTTGTGAGTGCTCAGCAGCCTGACCCTGCAACACCACAGACCTGACCGAAGCGAGCAGTCTGTTCTCAAACACCTTTAGTGGATGACAAGCCATTTGATTAATGCAGGTGTATTTTCCCTTCCTTGAACCTCCTACATGGTCCTGTCTGTTGGTGGGATGCTGTTGATTTTTACAGCTTTTGTGTACATGCAGCAAAATGTTTTGTCACATGCTTACCTTAAGATTCACTTGTATTCCCAATGGCATCATGGAGCACACTTAGGGAAACCAAGCACATGCCTGGGAATATGTCAGGACCGAAAGGGCTACCCGGCTTGTGGGTGGGTAGAGATCATGACTGTCGTTTGTAGGACTCTCTAATACACAAGGACACTGAGGCTTTTATCCTTTAAATTTCTCTACCTTATTACAGAAATGCAAAAATACCAGAAAAAAATCACCAATAGCAAGTATACCTATGATTAATAAGGTGAATTTATACATCTATCAAGCTATTACAAATGACAATCAGCAATAAATAGTATAGTGTCAATCATTAGTATGGCAGCAGTTAATAATAGTAGCAACCAATTGTATAGCAACAACCAAGGAGGTATATGCTATTACAGGTTACTACAAACATCACTAGTGAACTAACTTATCAACAATATAGCAGCAGATATGATAAATTCCTTGTATGGTATATAATACTGGCCGGTATCAAGTGAATTAGACAGATTTCAGAAGGGGCCATCTCAAAGGAGAGGACAAAGTGATCCCAGAGGGGGACTCAACCGTCCCAGAGGTGGGAGGACAAGCCCCCAAAATTGGGCTCAAAGGGAGCCCAGTAAGATAAATAGAGTCTCACATTGGAGATGATCTGTGTCACTGAGCCTAGAGTCAGCCAGGCATCCCTGGTGAGCATTCAAGCGCTCGTAGAAAGTTTGTGCGGGATTCAACCTGTTTAGGAGAGGAAAAGCACGTGCAGCACGGGAAGTTCTCAGAGAGAGAGGGTTCATTTTGGATAAAAATGGAGTTCCTCTTAGATCATAGAGGCATGAGAGGGTATAGGACATCACCACCTCGAGAAGCCAATACATGCTGTGAATTTCGATTCTTTACCTGTAACAGCCAACAGATGATGCTGTTTTCTGTTCTTTTAGAACCATTTTGTTTTCCCAAACTGTTTCCACTTTTTCAGACAATAAGTTTCTTGTTTTGGGGCGTATCGATAGTATCTCAGAATGTCTCTGATTTCTAGGTACCCAGCTGCACTTCTCAGGGGTGTTTCTGGTTCCCAGGCCTAGTCCCCCAGCTCACAGTTCCAGGCTGGCAAGCCTTTCTCTGTCAGTATTTTTCAGCAGAGCATTTTCTTTTGCTCAGTAATTCTCACCCTTCCAAGCAGGCCACGCTTACGACTGTTCATATCAGGACATGCAAAGACATCAGGGTTTTGCTGGAGCAGAGCCCTCCGCCCCAGCAGGCACCAGTGCACATGCTGAGCTTGAGGAGGCAACACTGACATTTCTTTTTAATAATTGCATTTGCTGAATAAAATTACATTTTATTGCATAAAATTGCATTTCCTCTCTTTTGTCATGTTCACTCATTGGAATGATTTTCTCCGTGTTGCTGCTGCTTCTCTTGATAAATGCCTGCATTTCCGTTTAGCACTTGGTCTCCCACAACAAACACATTTTTAAAATAGTTCTCTGCTGTGAATGTTCATCCTTTATCACCTCTGGAGACTGATCAGTGTCTCAGCTATGCCACTGCGAAGCAAGAAGCTTTAACATGAACCACAACAGCAATGTTGGAATTTAATTATGACTACAGCTGTCAGAAACAAAGATAAAAGATACAGATAAATAGTGATCTTCACAAACATCACTAACATTTGGTGTGATAGAAGCTTTGATTCTCAAAGCTATTTAAGTGCCTGACTCCACAAACCAGTGGGAGGATTCTTCTCTGTTTAAAGTCGGGGGAAATATTTTTTTAATTGCATTTGCAGTCAAAATGTTTTTCTTTGAATGCCTTTAATCACAGCAAAAAGGGAGCGAGAGAGGAGTGAGGGTCAACTACAGTTGTCCATCCCTGACAGATGTTTGTTTAAGCTGTTATTACAGACCTCCAGTGATGGATACTCTGCAGTTGTTTCCTTTTCTGTGTACCACTTACAGTTAGAAATGTTTTTACTGATGTCTAAAATGAATCTGGCTAAAACTGGAGCTCGTTACTTCTTGTTCTCTCCTGTGTGAGCATGTAAAACAAAAATTATTCTTGAGTAGAAAACTTAACTGAGTTGAACCTAAGTAAGGGCCTTACAGAAACCCCAGTCCTTCCATTTTGACAACAAATCATGGAGAAATAACAGTTTTCCATGTACTTTTCTGCTGATTTCATCCTACCTGTGCCTCTTTAACACCCTTGTAAGAGCATTGAAAGGGAGTGTCAAAAGCTCCTATTAAAGTCAGGATGGATGGCATATTACTTCTTCCCTAACCATGAGACCAATTACCCTTTTGAAGAAGAAAATACAGTTGAATTGGTGTAATTTGCTCTTGACATCTATGTTGGCAAGTAATTTTTTTCATCATCCAGATACTTACAATTAGTTTTTCAATTGTTGTCAGAAAAACCTGTTATTCCTTATTTCTTCTCCAGTTCTCCTCCTCTCCTAAGGGTAAGTGTTTTTCCTGAACTCTTGTTCCCCTCCCATATGTTTTCCAATGAGGTTGTTTCAGCCTGTCTTTAAATATCATACCAGGCAATTTATCAGCCATGCTGAAACATCAAATACCTAAGAATTTTACCTTCCAAGATCTCCCTACCCCATCCTTCCCCTATCCCAGGCTGAACTCTTACACTTTTTTCGACTGCTGTTTATTATAGATTTGCTCATTATTGAACTTTTTATGGAAAGCTGATCAAAAGAAAGAACTGATTGTTTTGGCCTTCTCCACATCGAGCTGTTTAGCAAGTGCAGCAGAAGCCACCTTCTTGCCTGGCTCTTCCCTTACTAAGGCTGTTTATAGCCGAATGTCTTGTTATTTGCCATCATTTTACAAGCTGCATCTTCTTTTATTCTTTGGTCTTTTGGCTCCTGTCCCTATTTACTCACGTTCATTCTTTTACTGTAACTATTAATATGAGCTCCTTTCCATTTTTTTTTTTCCTCTTGCGTTTGAGGACAGTGGTGAGATGACAAAGAAGCAAGCTGCCTCTGTGTCTTGTCTGAATTTATCTGATCTCTCCTTCATATTGTTCCTTTCTGAATGACAGCCACTCTGTTTAGCGTAACCTTCCCTCTCATTGGCTTCCCATGAAATTTTACTGATGCACTACCTGGATTTAGTCAAATCTACCTTCTTGAGGTCTATTGTTTTGTTTTGCTAGTATCCCTTTTTCTTCACCTTTTAATTGTGAATTCTCTTCCTTTTGACCACGTTCATGCAAACTGCTTTCAATGTCAGATTCTCTCTACCGGTTATTAATTAATTTCCAGTATTAACTTAACCACATTGGAAATTAAAACAAAAAAGATAAGAAATCTATGGGAATTAGGCACTAAAATACTCATGAATAGCTGAATTAGAAATGTGCATCCTTAATTTATACAACACACCTAGCAATACCACAGTCTGAAACTCCCCGGGGGAAAGTTTGTAGTAAGCTACTATAATTAGATAAAAAATCTTTGATGAATAGTAGCAAGAAGATGTCCTGGTTTCAGCTGGGATAGAGTTAATGTTCTTCCTAGTAGCTGGTAGAGTGCTGTGGTTTTGGATTTAGTGTGAGAAAAATGTTGATAACACACTGACGGTTTAGTTGTTGCTAAGTAGTGCTTGCTCTAAGTGACTTGGGAGCTTCCCATGCTCTGCCAGCGAGGAGGGGCACAAGGAGCTGGGAGGGAGCAGAACCAGGACAGCTGACCTGAACCAGCCCAAGGGATATTCCATACCATAGAGCGTCATGGCCAGTATAGAAACTGGGGGGAGCTGGCTGGGAGAGGCTGATCGCTGCTTGGGCATCGGTCAGTGGGTGGTGAGCAGTTGCATCGTGCATCGCTTGTCTTCCTTGGGTTTTATTCCTCTCTCTCTCTTTGTCATTACAATTATTGTTATTATTACTATATTTTATTTTATTTCAATTATTAAACAGTTCTTATCTCAACCCACGGGTTTTACCTTTTTCCGATTCTTCTGCCCATCCCACTGCGGGGGGACAGGGAGGAGTGAGCGAGCAGCTGCGTGGTACTTAATTGCCAGCTGGGGTTAAACCACAACAGGAAGTCATGTTCATTAATTGGTGCTCTGTTCTCTAAGATGCAGGATAACAATTTTAAAAGCAGTCAGCGTCCCTTAACACATTATTGGTGTAATAGGACTAAATTTCATTCGGGACCTAGCTCATGGAATCAGGACATGGGAAGTCTTCAGATTTATAGTTTTCTTGCACGTTCTTGGGAAGGCAATTTAAATTTAAATTTAGATTTAGTTGTTTCCAGTTGGGATCCTCAAGATCTTTGTTCGTTAGTACTTCGCTATGAAGAGAGGGGGGTTTCTGGCATGACTTCCCCTCTTGCAGCAGCACCAACTCCATTTGTGGGCCCATTGGGATGGCAGTGCGCAGCTCAGCCCCTGCCCTCACTTGTCTAAATCCCCCAGACACTTCCCTGCCAGCCTTGTGGGCAGGCAAGGTCACTCTGAGCTCCCAAATTTGGATCCACATGAAATCCAGTGGAAGCTGCTGCTTTCCTTCAAAATGCAGCTGGATGGAAAATGTTGAATGCTCTGCAGCAGCCACCAAGAAGTAGGCTACAGGGTTCGCTCTTCTCTTTGTGGGAAAGGATTCGAACCACCATTGTTCACCTTCCAAAGGGCGTGTAATTGAGGGCAGGGTAGAAAGCTGAACTTGTTCCACTGTGTGGAAAAGTGAAATGTTCAGTGAGTCATGGAAAGTAAGCATGATTCCTGAGAAAAGCAGCTGGAGGTGGAGGGTGATGCCTGCTCTTGCAGCCAAAGTTTGTGTATGCATTTTGCATGAAACAAATATTGCATAAAATATTGATGCAATCCTTGTGGCCAGGCCCAAACCCACAGTTCCAAGCTTCAATGCAAGTACCTAATTGCAAGGCTAAAAATTACAGTCTTGCTTTCCAGTGCAATGAAACTTCTTTCCTGTCAAGCAAGGCATTGCAACAGCGGAAAACTGTGACCGATCTGCGGGCAAGGCACCTTAGTGCAAGTTATGAGCCTGGACTCATTAAGCAAAAGAGGACACTGAACCCAATTTTCCTCATCTTGCATGAGTGCTCCATAACTGAGTGATTTATAAAGAGAGTTTATTCCTCCTGCTGATCTATGTTGAAGAAAGGGAGTGAGCTCTGCCTCTGCCGCCAAAGGAGAAGCTCCATGTGAAGGCTCGGAGCTGTGAAACCTGCATGGAGGGAAGCATCACTTCATAGCACTGAGACATCTACGGCCCAGAGAGGGAGAAACTTAAGAAAAATGTCAGAGCTCAGCACTTCCAGCCACATAATTTACGTAGCTCCCTGTCAAGGTTGCTGCTGCCATGCTCAGATCCACGTATGTATCTACACAGGTCTCTCTGGGTTAGCTCTTTCAAGATATATGTGTGTTACTCTCTTATTGCCATTGATAGATAGAAATATTACCTTTTGCTGATCATACCTCTTTCTTGTGTAAAGATAAGTTACACATTAGTTCTGTCTAAATTATACGTTGGGAAAATGAGTGAGTATAGTCAAGCATTGGAATAAATTGCCTGAGGAAATCTGTGAAAAGCTTCATCGTGGGAGACTTTTACCAAGACATAAGACAGATATCTGACAGGGAAGTTGCAGGTAGAGTTTATCCAGTGTTTGGGTGGGAGGTGGAATGGCTGATCTGTGGAAGCCCTTTCCAGCCATAATTTTCTATGATTCAGACACCTCTGACTGTAAAGATTGCTTCACACCATGTGTGCATAATAGCCCCTTCATCTTGATAACAGCACTAGATCCAGACCTATTATGTCACTTGCACCTTCACACTTCATAAAAGTTTATTTAGTGAAAACAGCATCTAAAACCTCCGCAGTGCAAGAATGTTAGCCCTGCGTCGGGCCAGCAGATAAGGCACACTGGAAAAAATGAACGTATCTGCTGAGTTCTCAGCAGTAAAAGCTGTCAGCATAGGCAGAGGAAGGCAGGCGATAAGCAGATGCTTGCAGGGAAGAGACACCGTGATACAGATCTGGGGGATGCTCTTAGCATTTCTGTCAGGTGATTGATTCAGTTAAGGGCTCGATCTGCCCCAGCCATCACCAAGTGCATTGCATATGTCAGGAGCACAGGCATGGAGCCAGCAGAAGCCTCTGGTTTGCTTTCTAGTGACAAAAGGAAATATTCTGATTGTGGGGAAAATGTTCCAGGTAGTGTGTGAGCATTTCTAACCAGGTTAGAGGTTAGGCTGAGCGTCCAGCATTCTGTTCATACAGCTTCAAAGCAGCACCTTGCACGCCTGCATGCAGCAACCCCCAAATCTCTCTGGTTGGGACCAAATCTCTCTGATTAGGACCGTTAATGCCTCATTTGGAAACCCATCTCTCCAAATCCTGCTCAATTTCCTCACAAAGAAGCAGCTTCTCCTTCTACACATAAGTGGGTCATTATTTGCCTTTCCTCCTACTTGCAGGTCTGGACATGGAGCTGCTTATGCACAAATGTTGTTGTATTTCTGCCAGAACGATGACTAAGAAAACAAAGCCAAAGACCGTGACTATCCTCATAAGCTGGTTTTATACATCTTAAAATAAAAGCATATTTTAAGCTGTTTTCATTTTAAACTGGTTTCTGCAAGAGGACCAGCCACAGAGACATATTGAAGTGTTTGTTGCTGGTCATTACTGAATAGCGTGCTAAGTATAGATGGCAATGAAGAAGCAGCAAGTCAGAGAAGCCCATCTTACGATGTTTGTCAGGGGGAGTTCAGAAAAAGGCAACAGGAAGGCTCAGGCACCTGGAAGACTTGGGCCGTGAAGAAGGGAGGTTGTTAAACAGAGATGAGAATACCGAGGGCATACCTATTATTACCTAAAATGGTAATTTCAGGCATCTACTGCAAAAAGTAAAGGAATAAACATTCAGTGGAGATGGAACCAGAAATAATAGACTTAAACTATAGCAAGAAAGATTAATTCTCATTAGGAAAAAATCTCAGAGTCTGGGAAATATCTACTTGCAAGTTGTTAAGAACAGGTTATGCAGATACCCATCAGAAATGAGGTGTCAGTGATCATTGCCGCAGGGACAATGACCTCTCAAGGTCCTTTCCAGCCATATTGTCTGTACTTCTATGATAAGATACAAAACAGATGCAGGTATGACAGGAGATGTTAGCAACTGGAAGAAAATCCAACTAATTAGAAACTTCAGAAGGTTACTGTCCTTCACTGCTCTGCCTCAGGAGTCTGGAAGGTCCCTGGGGCAGTGTCTGAATATAAAAAGCAGGCAAACGTGGAAGCAGAAACCAAAACTTTTGCTTAAATGATAAGCATAAAGACACTTAGAAGATGGAAACAGAGTCTACTTTCATTACTCTTGGGCTTGCTGCAGAGCTGGAAGATGGATAAATGTTTACAGTAACATGCAATAATAGGCTTCTCATTATCTGCAATGGCACCAGGAGGGAACATTAGTATGCATCTCTATCACAGCCGTCAAGTGAGTCCAACAGCTCTAACGGCAGCACCATCAGGGCCTTAGGTATTAATTATGGAGTTAGTTAAACCTCTAACAAAAGGGTAAAATTGAGGCCACATATACAAAATCCTGATCTTTAAAAGGTATGCTGCACCAGATACAGTGATTTGGTTTTTGTCCAGCAGAAGGTGGGAAAAATTGTTGTTAGACATTCATGAAGAGAGCCAAAGGTGTCCCATTTATTTCTGCAGATTTCAGTCTAGCAGGTTAAATCATCCTGAGCTGTGAGCTGCCGAGGAAGAGTTAGGAGCAGTTACACCACTTGAGCACTGAAGTTTTTCTTCTCTGTTGATGCTTGCACACTCAGCAACAAGCCTGTAATGAATTCAACTGGCTTGTTAAAACAAGACCTGTTGATTTCTGATCTCAGCTTTTTGGACATTCTCCTTCCACACTCAGCCACATCTGCAGCAAAATGCAAGCGGCCCAGCCCAGGCATTTCGTAATGCAACCACACACTCTACCTGTTATGCAATACAGGAAAAAAATAAAAATATATTTCTGTAAAAAAAAAAGGAAATATTTTCACCAGAGTCATGCTGACTTGAAAAATTTTTGAAACTGGAATTTTGCAAGTATTCTGGGGGAGCTGGATTCCAGAGTTGTTGGGTTGAGAGGGCTCAAGGGTGCCCAGTGAGTAAATGGAGAAACAGGACCCAAGTTGCAAAGCAGGAACCAGCATACACAGAAATACGGGTGGACACCTTGACGGGGTGACCAGTGTATGCCCCGGCAGGTTCCAGGGACCCTGACTCCAGCTGCCCAGAGCACCTTGTGTCTTCTCTGCCCGGGTCTCCTTCCTTTACAAGGGACTTGAGAGTGGTAGGAGCGAAGAGCAGCAGGGAAAGGTGGGCTCATAGGAGTGGCACCCACAAAAGCCAGCACACGGAGAGGAGAGTAACTAAACATGGTTGGAAGCAACTCAAAGTAGGCAAGGAGTGGAAGAAGTCCTGTGCAGCTCAGATTTACCTGATTTTTACCCAGGTAACACCCATCCAGTCAAAGACCAGTTCTTTTTCTAGAATCAGATCATTTCTCGCTCATGACAGAAAACAGCTAGTGAGGAATCTGGAATCTCCATAATTGGAATAGTTTGAAATGGGAAACCCGGGCTAAATTACTTTCTACCCCTAATTTGGCACACCAAGGCCTCCTTCTTTTTAGACTAATGACCTGGTTGAAAAGCTGCAGGGCATTGTGGAAGCCAGCTGTCTCAGCCTTCCTTCTGGACCATGTTCTACTCTGCATGAACCATATTTTGGAGCCAAAAATGAAGACAGAAAGATTACTAGGTAAGATCTTTGGCCCTCTGCTCTTTTTAGGAAAAGATTCCCCTAAAAATGCTGTTAAAATCTGTTGCTCCTGGCTACAAACTGGCTAATTACAAGTGTGATCCTGAGTGTGATGGATGCTCAGTAGTATTAGTGTGTAAGATGAAGGCAGAGATGCAGGTTTGTAGGAGCCCCCTGAGTTTAGACCCTTCAATTTTAGGTGCTGGTAAAAATAACTGGCAACCATTTCCAAAGAAAATCACATTCAAGTTCACTTTTATATGTGTGTGCTCTGCCTGGACCGGGCAGCCCTCACTCAGTGTACGGGTGCTGTTTACGCGACTCTTAACGACCTTTCCCTGTTCAGCTATTTTATAATTCATCCACAGTGAGACGGGCCCTTTCTCTAGTGCCTTTCCTTTGCTTTTGCTACTTATTTCTATATGTCAGTTTGACGATAACATACATCTTGTTTATCAAGAAAAAGCAATCCCTTTTTTCCTGCCTAAGCCATCAGTCTGACAGAATCATTTGGCTTCATAAAGAGCTGCTGCCTTTTTTTATGGCTGCAGTACAGCTGACTGTGTGCTTATCTCACCTTGCAGAGTGTTTCATAAATTTGTGTGGTTTCTTTCTTGGTTTTGAGGACTTTTTTTTTCAAAATCAGGAGTCAGAAGCCAAGAAATTGCACTAGAATTACAGCTTCTGTCTAAAGAGTATGTTTCTCACTCTCCTAGATGCAGAGAAATTCAGAATACTCTGAAGATCCAGAGATAAATGGAAAGAAACCAAACTGTATCATTCAAATCGAGTTTATTTTAAGGGACTCTCATTTTAGGGGATGGTGATAGAAGTGAGGAGACAAGCGACAGGTGAATAGTTTTGGTTTTATTTTTTTCTGTTTGCCGAGTGCTCTGCCACGGTTTGTCTCTGAAATGCAAAAGTCCCTCTCCCGTTACCGGACAACATTAGAGAGCAGTAGCTTGGGCTTTGTGGTTTTGCTTTTCATGCAGGAATAGAAGGATGAGTTTAAAGAGCCTGGGAAGTGTTTTTCAAATAACCCACCAAGCGATTTGCATATGCATATACATGTACAATATATGAGGGTGAGGAACCCATTTGAATCTGTCATGATGATGATATCAGAAAAGTATTGCTATATCACTACTAACTTTAAAGTTTCTTGGATAATGGGTCCATAAGATGACAGGCCTTGTGGGTAAGCTGGGCATCTTGTCTGCTCGGCTTGTTCCTGTTACCAGCCCGCCGGATCTGGCTCCGGAGCTGGGACCTGTCCTCAGGAGACCTCATCCTGCAGCAGAAGCTGTAAAGCCACACAGAGATGGGTGATGGGAGCGAGACACCATGCACACCACGCACTGCGAGTGTGACCTGGGGACGCCAGGAGAGGACAAAAGGCCAGGGTCATCAGTACCGTGGCAATAGTACAGGTGGCCAATGCTTCTGGCACCACTGGGCACCATAGCTGTTCAGGATGCCAGCACCATCACACTGCCCATTGCTGGGAACCCATCCAGGTCTGGGGGCTGACACCTAATTTCCTTGAACGAGTCATTGCCATGACCAGCCCTAATGCCTGACGGGAAGCCCTCCAAGAAGAACTGAGCAACCTAGCTCACCAGGAGCTTGCTATAGCCTGCAGAACTCGTGGACAGACTGGCAAATCTCTGCAAGCTTCGGTGCTGCTGTTAGAGTTTGGGTCATTTTAGTCAGAGACCACATGTGGCTTTAAGCCCCAGGGCCGGTGCACCTGCAGTCCTGTGTACATTAAAGACTGAAAAGCAAAGATAACTTTGGAAGAGCTGGTGTGCTCAGAAGCTTGTCGGTTTTTTTTTTCTTACAGATCAGCTGGTCTGTAAATACTGTTATTGTCCTTAGAAATCCTGCTGCTCTCTTAGACATCTCTGTGGGTTTGGATCAGCAGAAATTAACAGTCTCCTGATGGTACAAGACAGAGGAGACTAGGTCTCCTCTCTAGTTGGTGGTATCACACAACTGATATTAGCAAAGACATAGTCAGTCAGCTCATCAACACCTAGCTCTGACTAGGCGCACTACAAATAAATAAATAAATAGATAGATAGATAAATAAATAAATAAAAGTAAATTCAGTGTAGTCAGTCCCCAATATTAAAAAAAAAAACTAAACTAACGAACAACCATAAGCTCATACAACTAATTTAAAATATATGTACATTGAACCAATGAATTAGGTGTTATTTCTTTTTGAGTACACATTTTCAGGTTTGGTTTTTTCACAGTCATCAAAGCTGGAAACTCAGATTTTAAACAAAAACCTCTATCTCCCATGGGACTTGAAGGGAGCTACTGAATGTTGGGAGATACAGGCAAATCCATCAACTGGGAACTCTGAGAGCAGAGTAGAGATACACTGTGCAGATACTATGGGGAGTATCACCAAAACTGATGGAATCAGAAAAGAGTGACATTTCTTAGAAAAAAATATTTTCAAGAAATCTATAAGAAAGGTCAGATTTATTATAGTGCTCTGACTGGTTTTGGATGCTTTGCAAAACCAGTTTATGATACCACAGAATAACTGATACTGAGAAAAAGAAACTGAATAGCAGAAAGAATCAGTATCTGTGTTATAACGGAATTGCACATCTCCTTCTGTGAAGGCAAGAAGAGCTTACAGCATGATAAATCCTGTTTTACTAGGGAAGATAAATGGTAAGGTACTTTTTTTTGCCTTTTTAATTCACAGCTGGTCAGTCTTATCAGTGACAAGACTTCAGAGCACAGTTGCACTCACCAAAGGTGAAGCCACCCAGCTACAGGCTATTTTCATCATCAATTCCTGCCAGGACTTTGGCACATAGTTTGAATTGCTTTTCTTAGCAATGCACCTGCTGCATTTTTTTTAAAAAAACTTCATTTCCCCAGAAAGAAAATGCTGTGGCAGCAATCTGCCAGCCTTGCTGGCACATGAGGGACTTTTATCAGCCAGCCCTGCCTGCACACATAAGACTCCCATCATGTACTGGAAGGTGCACGTATTTTTCCAGGTATGTTCTCAAGGGCAAACAGCACATGTCTTATGAAGGTATGGGAAGCAGTATTTGGACTGTTATGCCCTAAGGATGATAAAACTGATGTTTAAAAAGTATCTTCTTGAATAACAAGTTTTCACCACATCACAAAGTAATAGCCAGTGTTTTTTATACACAAAGTCCATGACTCTCACTCTCTCCCCAGTCAAGGATTCATTTTAAAACTTCAGACTCAGAGCACTCTTGAACTTCTTCAATAAGTTTCTGCAGTTCCTTATGTTACGTGATTGTCCAGGGTAGTGTGTTGGGGAGGACAGCCTTAGGCAAAACATTAGCAGGTTGTCAAATTATTTTTAATCCTATTCAGCAGAGGGTAAACAAAACCTTAGTGACTTTTGTATTTGTGGGACGCTCATTTTCCTGAGTCTCAGCTCATTGAGAAGATCAATATTTTAATCTTGCTTTATCAGTACCACTTTCTTTCTTAAGTAGTTGTTTAGAATGGGATTTAGTGAAAAGACGATTATGGAAACAGTAAGGGCATGGAGAGCTGCCTGCCAGAAATAACACTTTGGTAGCTTGAATAATTGCCCAGCATTAGCTGTAGTGGGATGCATCTCATTGGCATTAAGCGTCAATGCACCTGAATTTCCCAGATCCTTTCACAGAGAGTTATGGGGCAACGGTCTTTCTGTAGGAAGTGTTAAACTGGTTTAGTAGTTGTAATTGCTTACATCACTCCCTGTTGCTTACATCACACCCTGTTGCTTTGGGCACAAGCCCTGTGCCGGTGTCCTCACGTTGCACGGTGGATTGAGAAGAGGAGCACCCACACTCCCTTTCCCCAAGCACGGGTCTAACACATCTTCCTAAACCTCCAAGGTGGTGGGCTATATTCACCCATGACATCACGTCAGATTTTACTCGGTGACAGGTTTGGCCTGTCTAAAAACCCCTTCAAGGCGACTCCCAAGAAAACAGTAGTTTTCAACTGTGCTGTGTGATTATAAACAACTCGAGTCTGAATGTAACATGCCGGGAAAAAAGGTAGTGTCGTTACAAATATCTGAAATCCAATGAGATTTGATATAAAAAATTCAGTTTGATTCTAAATGAAAGAAGTTAAGGTGTGCTGTGTTTAAGTCTCTATAGGAACTGTGAGTAATCATAGAATTGTAACCGTAGAAGTATTAAGTTTGAAATAGGTAACTATAGGAATAATGTGCAATGTTTTAGTATCTATAGAGTTTAATGTTTTGAAATAAGTAATCATAGGTACCTCACCAGGCAGTTACTGGATTTTTTTTAAGAAACTATAGAAATCGTCATGGATTCTAGTTAAGCACCATGAACACCAATTGTGCTGCTTGGCAATCCCCTTTCCCCTTCCTAGCTTGATCTGAACATCAAGAATTCCAATCAGAGAGCTAAGTAAGTTTGACCAATGACTGTAGTTAGATCAGAATAGTAATAAGATCGTGTGATGTGTAAAACCAATTAACGTAAAGGTTAAATTTAAGAGTGAACATAGTACGCGTTTTAGATAAAAGAACTTATGTGACAATCATCAGAACAACACGCTACTTGTATAAGAAAATTGGTAGTCAATAATAATAAGGTTTTGATTATATCTTGCTTTGAATTTTGGGGCCTGGTGAAGGGAATAAGGGTATGTAAATTCCTGAAAGTTGAGAACACTTGGAACTGATTGTTTTCGGCTAGAGAGCATGGATGAGTTATGTGACAACCTGGCAAAGCAGTCATTCGATTGAGTAACTTGGCAACGGAATTAGTTTTAAGGTATCCTGAAGTAACCTAACTTCATTATAATACTAGAAATTTACACCCACAGGTCAAAAAGACCCTTGCCCAGGTGAAGACCCTTCCCCTGAGCATATGTAGTAGTAGAAGTGATCATGTAATCGTATGATGTAACTGTATGTAAGTGATTTCAGGGAAAAGTGATCTTGACTCCAGGAATTATACGAATATGTAATCAATTGTATCTATATAACCTGTTCACGGTAACAGCTGGGTATGCATGTTAGGTGGAGCGATCCCCCATGCATCCAGCGCTGCAATAAAGGAGTGCCTGCTTCTTAATACTACATTGGTGTTAAGAAGATTTATTCCCGATTTAGGTGACAGTGCGATAGATACAGCTAGACAGCAGTAAGAAATTCCTTTGAGAAAATCTTTTTGCTTCGAGTCTAACCTTAGTTTTCCAGATCATTACGTCCATTTCAGATCTGAAGAAAAGTCTTATGTGAGTAGAATTGTGCTTGTCTTCATTAGCAACGATTTTTAGTTGGTTTATTTAAAGATATTACCTCCCTATTGGAATAAGCCACTCCAAAAACATGAAGATTTTAGGCAAATTCTAGAACAATTAATTGGTCGATTCCTTTCTTTTCATCCAGCAGGAGTTAAACATGAATCGATTTTAAAATGCTATGTGCCAGATGACCTACAGTAAGAGAAATAGTTGGAAAAACAATTGTGATGATGGTAAAGGGTCACAGAACGAGCTGCTGCTTCTAGCACCAAGGAGGGACCTAAGCAATAGAAAGCACAAATGAAGTTTTCGGTGCATGCCTCCACCCAACAAATTCATTTTTTCTTCAGTTTCTCTATAGGAGTCTTATTCAGAGGTTGCATCGCTCACCTTCTCACTGGCTATTGCAAAAAAGGCAACACTAAAAAGCACTGTGATACATAGTGCTAGGTATGGCCAGACAACCTGGTGAGACCTGCTGAGACATTGAAAACTGCTTTGTGATGTGGCCTCTCCACTTTGCAGTGAACAATGGCATGAGTGGGGTCTCCCAGCTCCAGCCTTTGTATGCTGTAATGGAAAAGCAGGCTCAAAACCCTGATCAAAAACATAATGCACCAACAAAAGACAGGGGCAGTTGTTTGGTTAATATTTAAACATATATATGGTTTTGAGCCCTTGACAACAGCATCTCCAGCGACTATGCAGAGAAGTCTTTGAATCCTGCTTGGGTAACCCCCAACTCCTGTTTCTTCTCTGGATATTTGAAACTGTGTTTGGCAAGTTTCCCCCAACAAGTCAGACTATTTGAGCAGAGCTCTTCATGCTTGGGTTATTTTCTTTTCTGTTTGCTGCTAACATCCAGAAGTGATCTCATCTCTTCTCCATTTCTAGCAGATCCCTGAATCTCCTCACCTCCTTTTCAACTGCAATCTCTTCCTCCCCAGTTCTCCCAGACCCTTCATTCTCCTTTTGTCTTTCAGAGGCTCCAGAAATTAACTTTTGTCACTGTGGAATCAACTTCTCAGACCCACAAATTCTTATCTTCTTCTTAACTCTCATTTCTTCCTCTACTTTTTTCTTCGGCATCGCTGTAAGCTAGCCCAAAGCCTTCAGCTGCCACATCTTAAACACAGATTTACTTAGAATCCCTATGTTTCCCAAGGTGACCTTCACTCCCTCCCTCTGATATTTCTCGCCTATTGCTGATGTTCAGCCAAGGACCAGAGCACTGAACATCCATTGCCTCTGGGAAGCCATACCCTTCATCAGCTTCCATCCAAAACTGCAAGATCGCCTGTCAAAACTTGACTCATCATGCCTTTGAGAACAGAACGGAGTGGGAAACAGATCCAGTCCTGCTTGTGTTTGGTTCTAGCTGCTGCTTTTATTCAGGCTCAGCTGGGCTGTTTTACTCTCCTGAGTTGTGGGGAAAGTGAAATGCTGTGGGGTGAAGACTGAGACGTGAAAGTGAAGCGCTTGTGCATTGGCTTCTAAGGCACTTTTTTCCATTAGTCTTGGCTAAGTGGCACGTGTCATCATACACTAGAAAACGCTGGTTTCTATGTGTCACACATGTAGGGACTGGGACAGAATGCAAATGAATCCCCTTTGGATCATGCTAGTAAAACAGTTGTTTCTTTTTATCCTTCAGAAGCAGCACTTCACCACATTCAGAAAGGTGACTGATTGTCTTTTAGGAACCTGAGATCAACCTCCTGTGAAAAATTTGAATAATACATGAAAGAACTAGATGAGAGATCGTTTTTGTATGTATCTATTTTATATGCACAAACACACATATATGCGTGTATATATATATGTCTAGTATATATGTCAATATATATGTGAATATATATATATGATATTATCATTAAAAATTATCTTATCAACACAATTTTAAAATAGAAATAAGAGAAATAGGGAAAGGAGAGAAGGGATTAAATATTTTACTATCTTATTTGCAAGAATAAGGCGGCAATAACTATGAAGACATAGAACATCCAGAAGGGAAAGAAGGAATAATAGACTGGGCAAAGGCTGGAAATGAAACTGCAGGGAGTAACCTATTTTGCGAGGAAACTGCCTGTGTAATCTGCTTCACTTGGAAAAGAGTGTCAAGTCTCTGCTATTGCATCCACTTACTAATAACCCATCTGTCAGTCTTCGAACTCAAGCAGTTCTGCTAAAGATGGCATCTTTGTCACAGAAATAGTGTTAAAAGATAAGGTAGGTTTTAATGTCTTAATGATAATTTTCATTTCCTGTGAGAAAAATGAATTTAACAGCCTAATCAAAAGGATGAAATTCTGCATCTAGAAAGCAAAGAAACAATGTTTTAATGAAACTCCATTTAAATACCAAGAACACTTTAAAAAGAGCCAACCTTTGGAAGAAGACACGGAAGATAAGAGCAGAGGTATTTGTTCTTCAGTTGCTAGAAATAAGTGAATTACTTTTGGGAGGTGTGCTGTTGGATTTTTGTCTCTTTTGCAATGCCCCTGCAATCTGATATCGAGACATTTACAGCTTATCTCAGACAACTTTTTTGCCCTGTGGTATGCCTGTTCAATAATAATTTCCCAAATCCATCTGGTTCTGGTAGGTGTTCACTGAACATTGAACTGCCCCATCTTAGGCACACAACTGTTTTCCATTAATCATTCTTGAAAAACTTTACTTTCCTAGAGGTGTAAGAGAATTTCCCTGGGAGACTTTTAGTAAGTTTTTCTTGTGATGGTCCTTCCTTCAGACTTGTCTTTGTAGGGCATGAAGTCTGAAGCGATTATTTTGTCTCAGTTTTTATGAACTGTAAAATCGTTGATGCTTGCATAAAAAATACTGGCAAAACTGTTCTCTATAAGATATCTTTATCCAGCACTGAGCAAGCCAGCCAGGTAGAGTTCAGAAGGTGCTAGCAATGCTCAGGAAAAGACCTCATCAAACAACAGACATAATGGCACTTACCACAGCTGGAATTATAAGTTATACCTTATATTATTGCCCATCTCCCACTTTTGAAAAGCCAATGCTGGAAAGAAATAAAAAGCAGCTGTGGCAGGCCAGTCTCCAGAGTAGGTTCCTAACAGCTGTCCACAAAGGGCACAGAGCTATGAACGTTGCAAATATTTTTCACGAGATGGATCAGATGGAGTTGTTTCAGTTTACTCAGTTTACTAGCAGCTCTGGGAACTCCTGGATTTTTCCTTCAGGCTTGCAGTTCATCCTCAATCGGCTTGGGAGAAGTTTGAATCGTGCAGGTGCATGGCCAGGTAGATACCAGCATGTGCTGCAGCTGTTTGCACAACATCCTGCTGGTCTGCAGGGCCTTCTTTGCAGGTGTGAACACCCTCCGGTCTGCAGGCAGAGCGGTCCCATACAGCATCCTTACCAGGCAACACTCACACCTCTGTGTCTACAGCGTGTAGTGCATGGGGTGACTTTGGCTCTTTTCAGCTTCAAACCAGCCAGGCAGCTGGGTCGCAAGTTCAGGATAAAGTTTCCTGTTTCTTTTAACATCAGGCAACCTGGCAAGAACTCAGTTGGTATCTCCCCAGGAATTAGCAGGACACCGTATTTTGCTGTTTCTCAGCACTTTTGGCTTCTACAGCCACTGCCATTTATTTCTGAGCACCAAATCCATGTGAAACTCTGGCTTCTCTGACACAGGATTGACTATTACGCTAAACTTTTACAATCCTTTCTCGTTTCATTATGAAACAGGATGGGCTGATTGCAAGGTGCAGGAGAATACCACACAGCAACAGTATGCTCTGCAGATCCACCTTCTCTTGTAAGCAGCATCTCAGGAGAGGATAACATGATTCAGCCAGCTGGGGTGTTACATGATTTTAATTCTTCAGTTATCAATTTAAAGAAAAGCATGAAGTGTCTTCAGACTCTGGAAGCGTACTGCTACAGGACTGAGTCAACCCGTCTCTCTCCTTGGTTTGTTTTCAGGCCTGATCCTGGTGGGACGTTTGATTCACGAGCAGCTTTGGCAGTAAATGGAGCTGATGGGCAGAAACGCTACGGCTCTAAGTGTTGTGTGTTATGCACCTGGTTTTCCTCACAGAGCCAGTTCACGTGCCAAAAGCGGGCAGCCTTATTTGTGTTCAGTTCCCCACTTCGTGGTCAGTTGCCAGTAATGTTTTATTCAACCAGGAAACCTGAAAAGGGGAACGCACTATTGCCCTTAGCAATAATTCATATTATGAAGATGGTTTAATATACGCCTTTAACCTCACCTCATGAAGTGCATTCGGTTCACAAGTGTAGGGTCAGTGTGAGAGTTCAACGCGGGTATAGAATATCTTACAAAGCATTTCTAAGGCAGTTGTAAAAGACAGCAGTAGACTGCAGTGACCTGACTACGATACAAAATGTCTTTCCTACTTAGCAAATAAGAGTCACTGACTTTAATAGATGATACATCACATCCTATCCTCAGTAGGAAATTAAATACTGTGGATGCTAAGAGCTCTTCAAGACCACATACTGTAAAATGTTTGCGTTTCCCATCAGTGCCACTTTTCTCTTTGCTCAGGTTTTTTTCTTTGCTCAGGTTTCTAGCAGAGTTTACACAATTTGATTTTTTTTTTTCCTTCTTTTTGTTTGCTTTGTTGAGAGATTTTATCCGCAAGGAAACTGGGCAGGCTAACCAAACCCACCATGACACTTAATGCTGAAAGACACGTGATCACCATCAAAGGAAAACGTGCCTTTAAAGCATCACAATCTCCTACACACTGGGTGAGGGGTTCAATGAAACCACACCACATGACTGTAAAACTGAGGTAAGAACGAAAGGTTTCCACTAGATTGCCCATATTTCCAGAACAAGAGAAGGCACTTAGATTATGAGCAAGTATATTTGTGAAATCTAACTGCTTTTGGAAAAAAATAGTGAAAAGGAAATTGATATTCCATACCCAGGAACAGACAGACCCAGGGATTTTAAGAAAACCATGAGGGGTGTGTTTTCTGCATTAGATTTATAGAAGTTGAGATATTAATCTGGCCAGACTTCTGTATTTCCTAAATCATTCAACTTCACACAGTAGCGCCTACAAGTGGAATAGATAATTTTAATTTGACTAAAAAGTATCTCCCAGAGACATGATGATGATGAAAAGTAGCTGGTGCTGACTTGGAATCAAGATACAGAGAATTTCTGTCAGCCTTTATTAATCTCACTTGCTCAGGGAATGTCCCTCAATTCTGTTTTTAATTTATCCAGTTTGAGCTTGCAGACACAGGCTGCTGTTATGCTTTAGAATAAGGCGCTATGTCAAATATAATAGTATCCTTTTGCTGTATACCTGCAGTGGAGGCACTGTGTTCAGCTTCCTTCTCAGCCTTTGTCTCTATACACAACTCAAGCTATGTATGCCCCTCACTGAGAGACATCTTTTTTCATCCTTCAGAAAATTTGTACAGCTCTTCAACGAATCTTCTCTTGATCCTGTACAAGACGTGCAGCAGTTCTGTACTCTGCATCCACCATGTTTAATACCATAAAAATACCCTACTCCTCTTAACAGCCTCAAGAATCACATTAGCCCTGTTTGTCACACTGTTAGACTGGCGTTAACACTTTGCAGTTTGGTCAAAATCCTTTACAAATTTACCATTTTCCAGTACCTCATTCCATATGCATACTGTAACACATTTTGTTTGTTACCAAGTGCAGCTCATGCTGCTTTATCATCCCTTAATCTGTCATAATTTATCATTCTGCCATGCTCTGTGTCATCCACAGGTTTTATTGGTAGGGATATTATACCCATTTCCATCTTTAATAAAGGTATTAGATAAGCCAGTACTGACTACCGCCCACCTGTTTTACACAAAACCTGTTAAGCTTATGATCTGCAGCATGAAACCCCAGGAGAGCATACAGGCGTTTCTGAGTGTTGAATAATCACTCCCTGCTTCTGCAAGACCAAAATCTGTTCAGGCAGGAGGTTTAATTTTAAGATAGTAATTTGTGTTCTCTTTGTAGCCAATGGAAAGCGAAATTCACTTCCCGGTGTTTCCTGCCATAAAATATACACTGCTAATACGTGGCCTGTATCTGCCTCTCTCACTGCACCTTGTCCGTAGCTGGACCTTAGTGGACTAACTTAGCTAAACTGACTAATTAATTATTGAATGGCTGAAATTAAGTGATGTGAACCCAAACCTGTATGTTTCTGAAGCTACAGTAGAACAGAAACATCATCCTAAGGAGCAAACTGAAATACCACTGTAATCTCAAGTATAACTGTAGAATGAACAGGAGGTTTGTGATTATCTTTGCATTTCCTCGGAGCATTGTGGCTGTGGACAGCAGGTCACTGAACCAGGACCAGAAATGGGACAGCACGGAGTACGTAATCAAGAGACAAGCAGCAGAGGGGAAATGGTGGCAGTGACCCTGTTCTCAGTATCCAGTCCAGTGAGAAAGTAGCTCAGTCTGTGTCTTGACATGTTCCACCTTCTCCGCATAGTCAGGTCACACACCGGGAATGTGATCTACTAAAGGGCAAGTTTCAGGTAAATTAACATGACAGACTCGCGAAAATTACATGTATGTTATGAACAACAGTTTCTGATTTATAGCCCAGACTGAAAGAACTGAAATAATCTTTACTGGACCTCTTGCATATCCTTTCCTCTTGGGCGTAAAAAATTCAAAGGAAGCCACAGGCAGAGTATCAGTCACATCACGATCTGCAGTAGGAGAAGAGTACTTGAGTTGCTTGGAACAGACACTGCCTGGAAATCTAGAAAAATCAGAGGTTTTGGTGTGGCTACTTTCACCCTCTTCGACTGCCTGTACAGCTGACTGGGTGGCTGAGGGCTAGGACACTGTCTTTTGTCAGTCATTAGGCGCCAGGTTTCCTAAATACTGCAGCACTTGCCAAAAGTTGTGGAGATAATGTGCTATATTGTGGTGGGTTGACCCTGGCTGGATGCCCAGTGCCCACCAAAGCCCCTCTATCACTTCCCCTTCTCAGCTGGACAGGGGAGAGAAAATATAACAAAAGGCTCGTGGGTTGAGATAAGGACAGGGAGATCACTCAGCAATTACCGTCAAGGGCTAAACAGACTCAACTTGGGGAAATTAATTTAATTTATTACAAATCAAATCAGAGTAGGGTAATGAGAAAATAAAACCAAATCTTAAAACACCTTCCCCTCACCCCTCCCTTGTTCCCAGGCTAAACTTCACTCCTCATTTTCTCTCCCTCCTTTCCCCCAGCGACACAGAGAGACAGGGAATGGGGGTTGGCGTCAGTTCA
>NW_009614809.1:0-7981 GCF_000690535.1 Cariama cristata
CAACCCATAAGTCTCTCTCCCTTTTTCCTTCACTTAACCTTCTGGGAAAGCATGGGGTTAACAACATCTGCCGCCGCTTTAAGCGCCGACCCAGCCTTAAATGGTGACAGGTGGGCATCTGGCATCTAACTAGGGTCAACCCACCGCAATATTCTTCTAAATAAGACCAATATTTTTATGTGAGAAGTTGAAATTAATCAAACTGAACTAATACTGAACACGTATCTTGACATAAAGCATCTAATTCTGAAATGAAGACTCCCTTTAAGTGGTGTTTATACTTGTAAATTCAGATTCCACATAGTACCATGGAATTCATTGGGGTTTCCCAGCAATGAAAGCACTAAACAGAGAAGCAGAAGTGAAATGTAATGAGAAGAGAGTTATTTAATATAGCAGAGTAAAATTTGGGAGACTTAGGAAGGGAGGGGCAGATAGAAGGAAAGTCAGGGAAAGTAGACACTTATCATCCCACTTGCCTCAGAAAAGTTAAGGCTGTGTTTGGAAACGGTGCCAGAAACAGCTGAAATGATCCTGAAATTGCTCATGTTTTACGTGAATAACTGTATTACAGCAAGAAAAACGTGCAACTTGCTCTTTTCACCTCCCTGCCCTTTTCTCCTCCCTGTTGAGCTTCTCCATGGAGCTTCCCACAATCCTTGGGCTACCTTTGCTCTTCCTCAGAGCTGCTCTCCCTCTTGCAGCTTCCTCCACATAAAATTACCCCAAATGCACACATGGTGGGGAGGCAGTAACCCCTCTATATGCAGCTGACTTTGTACGTAATAACAGAAGCTGCAAGCAGTAAAACCAGCCATCCTTCTCACCCTGCCTGGAGTGTTTATGTAGTGAAGAACTGGCAGGTGTCATGTTACTCAGCTTACAAGACTTTTCAGGTATAAATGGTCATTCTTTTCCCTGTGCTACATGACAGTTAATGTTCATTTCCCAAGGCCCAAGTTCCTCTCTTATTGCCTTCACACGAGGCATTCCCACTACCTGGCTGTTGGAGAAGGTTGTCTGATCAGCCGTATTAGGGCTGTAGAACCTCATGCAACAGAGGTCCCCTCCTGAAATAGTTATGGAAAAACTGAGTTCTTTTCTCCTAGTGTAAATGCAACACAGAAGCAGCACAGCATCACTGTCCAGGAGGATAAGGACACAGTGTGTGTAAACCCCAGAGAGAGCTCAGCAAGATACACAAGAAGAGAGGCATTACAAGAAGAATTAAGAACAGTAGCAAAATATCTCACCCAGCATAACAAACAAATACTTTTTAGTTGGAAGAACCATGCTCTGGTCTGCAAGAGTCAGGTTTACCTGCCCTCTCCAATGCTGTGAAAATTTGTATTAGAGGCATCGTTTCTGGCTGTATCAGTAAACTGTGGTGAATGACATCAGGCAGGAGAGATAGTGACAACCTATCCCATTGAAATTTTGCGGTGACAGCCTACAGGAATTGCAGTGCAGAGACAATTTGTCCATTAATGTTGCTGACTACTCATTTCTTCTCTCAGAGGAAGGCAAGTCATATAGCAAGAAAGATGTGATCTCTAGGCAAAACAAGATTTTCCGAGTGCAGAAGTCCATAATGGTGGGCTCAGAAGTACTGGGGTGGAAGGTCCATTGTCAACCCTCTGGCTCCCATTCATATTTCTTATTTCTTGTCCCACTCGCTTAGGACCCTGTTGTGGATGCAATTTAATTGTGTTTACTTTATTGAATGGCTTTGAAAAGCTAAACAGATAATGTCACCTTTACAGCAAAGCAAGGAGTTCTGTGCAGGAAGTAATACTTGAAATTTACCTTGATACTTGTTTTACAGTGCTTTTCCCAACCCTTACTACCTTTGTCCTTCCTGCCATAGTCTTCCTCATTTTTACTTTAAGCAGAAAGGCATTCCAAAGCTTATAAAGAGGAAAGGGTCTGTGCTTAATAATGAGTTCATTGTAAAGAATTTGCAATACCCTCCACAAAGCTCTTGCATTCAACCTGTGCCAGGGCTATGGGCAGGGTTCAATAGAGCAAAAAAAGTAATAAACAGAAAATCTCAAACCTACTTCAGCTTAAGCACTTATCCTGAAAACTACTTAAAGGTCAATGTTTGCAAGTTATTCATTTCAGAAGCAGGGTTTTAGAGCTTCACAAAGAGAATTGTATTCACTATGTTCTAATCCAGAAAATCAAAAGAGGTTATTTGTGTTTTTAAAATACTCGTTCATCTCTCCGTGAATCAGACTGCTTGATTTCGCAGTTCTTATCCTTGTGTAGCGGGAGAATCAACATGTTATAAAATCTAGAAGGTAGATTGAATCAAATTAAATTGATTCTCCTCTAAAAATAGATGTTTAAAGAACTTTTTTGGTCTGTCTCCCAGCTTCAGACAAACAGGAATTCTTGGCTAGGAATGGCAGACTTATCCTATGAAGTAGATTTTTCAAAACACGAAACAATTGCTTTTTTGGGAACTTTGGCAGCACTGAAAAAAATTTAGGGTGCTGTTTGCTGCATAAGATTATTAAGGGTTAACAATTGACTTGAGAATCCAAAGCAAATCCAAAAAATATTCATTTATTGCTGGGGAAAAAAGATGTCTTTGAAATAACTGTACTGTACTCACAAATCTTAGGAAACAGGAGGGTATTCCCTGACTGGAGACATCTGACTATGTTTTGCTAAGCCAAGAGATACAAAAAATTAAAAGGTGAGAGTTTTAGGGCTCCTAGAGCAGCCAGTAGGCTAGTATGGAAAAGGCTTGTACTCCCTGGCACCTTGTCTAAAGAGAAAGTAAAGCCATCCTATAAATCATAGCATTTAGGTGGGGCCCCATGGTTGAAGTTGAAATGGATAAAATGAACTGTAACTTGCCATTTTGTTTTGTGTTTCTTGATATTTGCTGAATCTGAGACCATTTGTAGATATTCCTTTTTCTTCTACATCAGATGTATGGGGAGGAAGTATTATTCTTTAATGTACTTTTTATGGTGTGTACTTTTCAGAGACAGGATGTGTAGTAACTTGGACTGAAGCTAGTTCATGTCCTAGAGTTGAAAACCAGAAGATATCTGAGATTCCTTTAGTCAAAAAAACATGCAGCAATGCCAGCTGCCCTTTAAAGCTTTTCAAACAATTTTCAGACAATTCCTTTTGGTACTTTGTCCCATTGTGATTCCTTAATACTTGGGAGACACTGGCTGTAGATAATACGAAAATGTCATCTTCATTGCCTTCCCAAAGCTTTCCTTTATTGGGATGCCTATGGAAAAATCTGAAATCACCTGAAACAATCTGAACAAAATCAAAATCAATCAAGTAGCAGGTATACTGAGCTCCCCACTTACACTCCTATTGTCTCACTATTTCCTTGTACTCAGCCATCAGTCTGTATTTGCCTTTTAATTGCCCTCTACTGTAAACTAATTGGAAGAGGTAACTTTTTCTTAGGTGTTGTCCAGTTGGCATCCACTAGGCACCCTATTCATGACCAGAGATCCGAAGTGTTTCAACACGATGAATAAATGTAATTGAAGTATCCCTGCAGATATTTTTTTAGGTTTCCCACAAGATATACATGATTGTAAGGCACAGTCAAGAAAAGATGAGGAAAACCTCTCTTTCTCTGTCACTTCTGTACTGTTATCTCATGGCAGCTAGCAAACATGGGGTTGAGATAAGGAGAAAACCCCATCATTTTCCTTTTGCTTTTCATTCTGATCTTAAAACTGGAAGCTGCTGGGCTTTGTAGCTGGATGCCCAAGTAGCTTGTGATACTGTCTCATAGTGCAGAGGACTTTCACCTGTGCATTCTCTCCTCTCTTCACTTCATGCATTTCTCCTTTCTGTCTAAAATGTTGCTAATACTTTAGTCCAGTAGGTATATACAGCCCTGGTTTGGTGGGGATTAAGGAATAACTACATACTTTGAAGGAAAAGCACCTGCTTAGAACTTCCATCTCTCCATTGATGAAACCTTGATCGTGCACCATGAACAGATTTAGCAGATTCAGGCCCAGAAAGCAGGACTGTGCCCCCTCTTCCTGCAGGTTTTTCTGTGGAAGTAATCTTTTTTTTTCTCATGGGAGCCAGTCAATGTGATCCGGCCAGACTGGACAAAACCTAGACACTGTTCTTGAAATTTGGATTGTCAAAACATGGATTTGATGTGTCAACGATGCTCAGGACTTGTTGCATATGATTACTGAGATGGGCAGTGCAGAAAAAATCCAACACATTCCAGATATGTTGAATTTCAGCACACACCCCATACAATCAAATGGCACATGCTCAATGCCTATTTGTCCGAGATTTCTACCATTACTGGGCTAACAGGTATCTGTAAAGTCCAGACTAGTGCATTGCACTGATCACAGGAGGATTAATATTAATATTAAACCCCTGTAGTCCTCCTTGGTAAAGCTTCACTCTACAATATGCTTTGGTAATGTCTGGAAATGGCAAAACTCATGCTTTGCACGCTTCTCTGTTACATAAATAAATCCATCAGGCACCTAGGGAGTCTGACACTTTCTTTGTTTATTCTCTCAGGGGAAAATCGACAAGCAGATCAAACAAGGGACTGTATGGACTTATTC
This sequence comes from Cariama cristata, assembly GCF_000690535.1. Lineage (NCBI taxonomy): Eukaryota > Metazoa > Chordata > Aves > Cariamiformes > Cariamidae > Cariama > Cariama cristata. The sequence goes on from NW_009614809.1 coordinate 4,593, forward strand.
TACTAATGCAGAGACAACGTGCTCAGCTAACATTTGTGTTATGCCTTTCTTATTGTTTAAAAGTAGTCAGGAAAGAATAGAAAACCAAGTTTGGTTAGTGTGCAAAAATCAGAGTTGAAGTAAGAAGGTTAGGCTAAATACCAATGGTAAATTTATGTTAGCAAAAACAGAAAAGCTAGTCCAAGGAAAGAAAGGGTGATTGATTTTCCCCTCTCTAAGACACATTTTTGTTGAAACTGAAAATGCTTGTGAATTTGTAAAAAAAGTAATGAACCCAAATCAGGTTGTTTTTTTTTTAAAATACTTTCTTCAATGTTTTTCACTTCTTTCTAAATTCTCTAGTTCATTTACGGTGCATTTCAATTTCTAAGTATTATGAAATACATATTATCAGATGTTACAAATTATCACATATTACTAAATGTATCGAGTCTGGCTGGGATGGAGTTAACTTTTCTCATAGTGCCCTCATAGTGTTGTGCTTTGTATTTGCAACTAGAACAGAGTTGTTAACACACCTGTGTTTTGGTTACTGCTGAACAGTGCTCAAAGCATCAAGCCTGTTTCTCCAACCCCCCACCCTTACCAAAGCCCAGTAGGCTGGGGGTGGGCAAGAGGTTGGGAGGGGGCATAGCCAAGACAGCTTACCTAAACTGACCGAAAGGATATTCTGTACAATACGACCATATGACTCAGCAATAAAAGCTAAGAGAAAGGAAGAAAGGGGCAGGGGGCATTCATTATTAAGGCATTTGTTTTCTGGAGCACTTGCTACTGAGGCCCTACTTCCCAGGCAGTGGCGGGACATTGCCTGCTGAGGGGAAGTAGAGAATAAAATATTTTTGTTTTCCTTTGCTTCTGCATGTGGCCTTTGCTTTTCTTTATTAAACTGCTTTTATCTAGACACATGTGTTTTTCATTTTCTTCCCCCTAGCCTGCTGAAGAATGGAGTGATAGAGCAGCTTGGTGGGCACCTGGTGGCCTTCCCATGGGCTGCAGTTCTTCTAGAACTGCTCCAGCATGGGTCCTTCCATGGCGTGCAATCCTTCAGGAATGGACTGCTCCAGTGTGGGTCCCTCACAGGGTCACAGGTCCTGCCAGAAGGCCTGCTCCAGTCTGGACTCCTCTCCAGGGGGTCACAGGACCTCTCAGGAGCCTGCTCCAGTATGGGCTCTCCACCAGCTGCAGCTTCCTTCAGGGCACATCCACCTGCTGTGGCGTGGAATCCTACATGGGTTGCAGGGTGGAGATCTGCTCCACCATGGACCTCCATGGGCTGCAGAAGGACAGCCTGCTTCACCATGGTCTTCATCACAGGCAGCAGGGCAATGTCTGCTCCAGCACCTGGGACACCATCTCCCCTCCTTCTACACTGACCTTGGTGTCTACAGAGTTGTTTCTCTGACATAGTCCCACTCTTCTCTCCCAGCTGCCGTTGTGCAGCAGTTTTTACTCATTCTTGAATACATTATCTCAGAGGCTCTACCACAGTCACTGATAGGTTCAGCTTTGGCCAGCAGCAGGTTTGTCTTGGAGCCAGCTGGAACTGGCTCTGACGGACATAGGGCCAGCTTCTGGTGCCTTCTCAGAGAAGCCACACCTGCAGTCCCCCCCACACTACCAAAACCTTGCCGTATAAACCCAATACACGTGCATTTCACTCTGTAAGTGAGAGCACATGTTATGAAAAACTTCAAAAGCAAAGGACAAATTTTTTTTACTTGGTTTGATATAGACATAAATTAATACCTGTAGAACAAAAAGGACTCTTTTAACAACCAAACATTCTCTCAGAGTTTCTATTCTGCCAAAAATTTGAAATCCATTTCAATTACATATTTTAAGAACTATTACTGATTCTTAGCCAGCTGTAATAAAGACAGTTAATAGTTTACTGGCTCAAACTCCAATTCTTCCAGCTTTACTAGAGATGTCGTAGTTGCTGACTCATGCATGTTTCCCAATCAGATTTGTTTTCAGATACTAGTCACCAAACTGAAGGGTTGCTGTTAAACCTGAAAGCTTATGTGAAACACATAAAAATTTTCAAAAGAAAATGTGTGAAGGTTATCTTCATTTTAAGAAACTTTCTTTGACTTTCAGGTTTGGAAAAAAAGTAACTGGAACTGCAATTTCTCTGAAAAATTATTGTGCTATTGGTAAACCAACTCCTGCGTGAATTAAGAATTGTCACCTTCAAGCCTCCTAATTTGTCCTCATTTTGGAGATGTAGTATGTTAATTGTGTCTTCTGAGTGCAGAGGGGACACTGATTTTGTTGCTTCTCTTCCGAAACTGTGAAAGGGAAATAAAATCCAGATAACAAAATTTGTATCTTTTAATTAATATCCCTTTATTTTTTCCAGATTTCCCTGCAGCCATGAGGAATCAAAAAGGAATATTTCTTCCAATACAAAAGTTGAGATCCTCACACAATCATGTGGTATACAACGGCTTTAATGGTCCCTCTACATAAAATGAGACTTGTAGGAATGTCTAAACAGCAGACAACACTAGCATTGACAGAAAGATTTCTCAGGGCGAATGATTCAAAAGTTAGGTGCTTAAGGTTGGGATCTGAGCTCCCATCATCTTCACTGGGGCTCAAGCAGCTTCTGACAATTCGGTCACTTTTATAGTTGCCTCTGGCAACTGCATGTTGGGTACACATTGAAATCTATGAAAAGATGGACAGAGGTATATGGGCACAAATCTCTGAAAAGAAAGCTTGAATTTAAGAAGGTAGTTTTGAGAAAGGGGATATCAAGAATGTCACAGAAGGAAGACAAGGGAAGGGTTTTTAAAAGAGCAGAGAGAAAGAAGAGGAAAGTAACCACTGAGGCTGGCAGAGGGAACGGTCATTCGCAAAGAGTCACTTTGAGGTGCTGGGCATGAGTTGAATATAGCTGTTGTCTATGTGTTTGTGTATGTGCTCCTCATTCAACACAGTAAGACTGTACGCTTCTTCCTTCACAGTTCTGCCAGAATTACCTGAAAAGTTTTTCGGCTGCTGCTGTTTGAGCATGCTAAGCCCTGCTTTTGTGTACCCCAAATAATCCAAATCTCTGGGACAAAAACAGTGAAAAAGCAGCCTATCAACTGTCAAAGAAATGAGGTTTTTAGTTTCTTAGGGCCTTTTGAAACTGTGACTTGAGTCACCTACAGTAATCCAGCTTGGTCTTTGTCATCTCAGAAGGTCTGCAACAGAACTTTTCATGCAATTCCTCTGTTCTTCACACACAGCATTTATCTCTGGTTTGGAGATGTTTTTTCGGCATTTTTCCATATTGTCTGAAAATCTGTTATGTTCTGTGACAGCAGAAACCTTTAAAGCTGCAGAACTTCTTTATCAAAATCTTTTCTTCAGAAGTTCTGTATTATGCACTCTTT
>NW_009614809.1:8012-11506 GCF_000690535.1 Cariama cristata
TTCTGCCTGGAATTGTATTAGTGCCATACATCTTATGACTAGTGACATTTTAATGAAACACAAGCAGGAACTAAGCCAGGCCATCCTTTACACCAGAAAAAGCTTGTTTATCATGGTTAATCCCATCAGGTGGAAAGCAGTGCTTGTGCTCACTAAATCTTGCCATAGTGTATGTCTGCTGTGGTCCAGGGGCTGAAAGTGGCTAGAATGGCTCTGCATTTGTTCTGTTGCACATGCTGGACTGAAAAGCTATGTGAAAATGCCAGCTTCCCTGGGTCCTGGGCCAACATTTTTATGGGTTTTGGTACACAGTTGGCCTGAAAGTGAACTTGAGTTATGGTGCTAGGTGAGTAAGTAACCTGTCTTTGTAAAGTACCTTTTTCAGTAGATAGTATCAAACACGTGGATGGATAAAACCACAGTCTTATTGGACCAGGTGCCTGTTGGGAAAACAGCACTTGTATCAATGCATACTGAAATAGCATTCTCAGTTCTTGGTTTACAGCATGTTTCTCCGTCTCCCATGCTTGTAACTCCACTTCAGGGCTATTTGAGCCTGACAGCTGGGCTTTTTGTATTTTTTTTTTTTCTACTTTTTTGCCCCTCTGTGAAATTCCAACAGACTGATTTCAAAGAAAGGCATCTGTTACCTTCAGTGCAGAGCTGTTGAGAAGCAAAGTAATTGTTATTCTGTGCCTTTGGAATAGTTTTTCTTTGGCTTATCTGAGACTTTTATGAGTCAGGATAAGGGTCTTGCCATATCCCAGCTGTTCATGAGCTTTCTATTTCTTATGCTGTGAGATTAGTTGAAATAAAATAAACCTAAAACAAACTCAGCCTGACTGCAGAGCATTATACACAACAGAATTCGGAGCTGTGCTGATGGTTTGCAATATCATTTCTCATTGTGGAAGTAATTAACTGGGAAGATGCTGAAATGTTGGCAGGGCTGGACAAAGTAAGGATATTAAAACATTTCTATTTTACCAAAGGAAGTTAACATACCAGCATTGGCACATGCATCAAATTTTTCACTCAAATTGTAGTTAAAATACCAATTTGCTTTGCAGTTTTCAATGCAGAAACTGGAATGTATTTTTCATTTGAATTTTTTTACTTAGACACAGAGAACTGCTAGTGTGCTCCATGTTTCACCTAGCCAGTCTGTGGAGAGCATCTGGTTCATCTGTTGGGCCTTATGGTTCTAAGTGTAAATTTTTTTTGTAAGAAACATAATTTGTTCAGAACCTTGCACAATAAAGACTGTTCTCTATGCCTGGAGTTGTTGAATGTGACAGCAAAATAAATGTATAAATGTTCAAGTTGTTCATAGGAGTTGTGTACAGTGCAGAACCTTATGAGGAGGATATTCCACCCTGACTCGACTGTGTTCAGCCTTTTTTCTACCCTCTGCAGGGTTTAATACTTCCCTTCAGGCTCATTCACCCACCTTCCCCATTATCCCAGGCACTGAATAAACTCCTACGTCCTTCTCTGTCACTCACGGAAGGTCTGCAAAGAAGTCAGCACTTTCATGGGACCACTGAGAAAAATCATTTCTTCTTCTGAACTCTGCAGTCCTTCACATTGCAAAGGTAGAGAAAAGATTGCTGTAGGTGTTGTCCTACTTGCTGCCACTATTTTGCCCACTTTCATGGGCAAATTGAAGACTGAATTGGAAACATTGAAGTCTAAAAGAAAGAGCAATAACTGGGTGAAAACATGTCCAGCTCTGGCATGAGTGTTGAAGGAGGTCTGATGGTGGTGTTGCTTTTATAGCAGGGAACCTTTCCCATCGTATCTCATTCCAGATGTCCTGTCTCATTGTTGGGTTACAATACCATGAGGAAGGGTCCTCACTTTTACGGTCATACCTATTTGTCCTGTGACTTCCTCATGCATCAGGTTCCCAGAGAACCAGTGGAAAATTTTGTCCAGAGGGCCTTTGACACATGTTAATCTTCAAAATATGAGCCTATATACAGTGGAATGAGGTATCTTTGTCTGTCAATCCAGTCTCATGCAGTTCACAGTCATGTGATCAAAGCAATTTAGCAATGTGAGACAATACCAGAGGAGAGAGGAGCAATCTGTATTTTTAAACTCTGTCTTTTGTAGTAAACAGAGAAGGAAGAACATCCCAGTAGCACCACTCTATTCCAATACAACTGTCTCCTCTGTGCCTACGTTCCCTCCAGTCTTCATTTCACAGCCAGGAAAACATTTTAGTCTCTAGCTGTTTCTCAGCTCTATTCATTGTACTAATTCTGCCCTCCAGCAAGGAATATCAGGGAAAATTTGCTTATTAAGTTTCATTTTATCTTTTCATAGCTCGGTTCATTCTCATGGGAAGATCCTAGTGTCTGAGGCTAAAGGGATCTCAGAAACAGTACGAAATCTCATCTGGGTTGGTGGATAAAAATCTAAAGAGGTGGACAGAGAAAGGTTATTAAATTTTAGATAGGACAACAGTTCCTTTCTGCTGTGAAGTTTAAAAGTAGTTCTAGATTTTCAAATAAGAAGCCAGACTTTTTTTTTTCCTGCATCTATTAGAAAGTGGGAAAAAGAAGTCTAACCTAGCTGGAATTAAATTTTTACCAGTGATTAATTTTCCCAGGTACTGAAGTGACCTACAACAAAATTTTATTATTTTCAGGTGAAATGTTTGGATCTAAGGTTCTGGACTATTTAACAGTGAATAATTTCCAGATCAAGTTCTAATCTGTTTTCACTAGTACAGATAGTCTTAAACTTACCATCAAGGTATAAATGAGCAAACATTTCATTAAAAATGAAGAGACTTATGACAATACGTATTCTCCCAAAATGGAACCACCTGAGCTTTTCTAATAGCTGGTGACATCCATTAGCAGTTCTCACAGAAATTGAAAACATTTTCCATCTGTTCATACACGCTCATTACAAAGTAGTTAAGATCCTGTGGGATCACACAGGTGCATTTTTGCAAATTACAAAATATCAAAATGAGTTATTGAAGAAGCAGGGATGACTTTGTAATAAGCAGCTAAACTTTCAACTTTCTTATTCTTCAGACACTGAATACACCCTGTTAGTTGAAACCTGTTTAGCCTGTAACCTTCCAGATCATGACATTTTGAAACTCTATGCTGTACATGCTCTAGGAAGGCAAGTCAGCTCTGCCAGGTTAGACAACTCTAACAAGTGCAGAAATCAGCCTTATTCTTTGGCAGGCAACATCACTGAGGCCAACTGATTAAGAGAACTCAAATAAAAATGGAGCATTTATATAGATAATGAGATCAGCCAGTATTATATTAATAAGAAATAAACTTCATTAATTATGTGCTTGCATGTCTAAGCAGGAAGCTTGGATTGACCTTTCCGGTAGGAAAGCATATTGGTTACAGCCATTTCCACTAACTTCCTCTGGTAACTTGTTGCGAGATGATGAAGGTGTAAGGGACCGTCGGGTATACTGTCTCGACACTGCTGGAAACCACCGGAAACCACCG
>NW_009614809.1:11526-15933 GCF_000690535.1 Cariama cristata
GACACCCCCGTCCTGTTATTGAAGGAAGCCCGTCCGGAGAAGCGACACCCAACCACCACGCATGCGCCTGGGCCCGGGGTCTGAAAGATAGAGGGGCACAAAGACCACCGAAGACCCCCTAGGGACGGCACTGGGCATGCGTACCACTGCCAGGTGATGGGTGGGGTTGTTCGTGGTGTACGTCATGGGAGGACAGGATAAAAGCGGAGAAACCACCAGCGGCGGCGCGGTGTGGGCAGCTCTCGCTCTCCTTTTTGTTGCTTCTGCATTGCTGTCGGACTCTTGGTTTTGTTTTTAGCTGTGCCTTTCTGTGAACGGGCTGCATCGGAACGCCTCGGACCTGTGGTGGTAACTATTGTAACTTTTTTTTCCTCTCTCTTTCTCTCTTCTACATTCGCGAACCTTAGTGTTGGGCAAATAAAACTCTGGGCGCTTGACTCCGTTTAGAGTCTTAATTCTGTTCCCGAGAACACGAATGTAACCTCGCTCCGGTTTCTGACCGGCTTGCAACAGAAGGTTAGGGAAAGCCTGCTACAGAGGGGCTTCTAGAATGACAAAGAAGGCTTGGTTGGAGACAGACGAACATGTCAACTCAAGTAAACACAGTATCCTGTTGCAACTTAAATCTATTTAGAGATATTCCTCAAAAAACAGTCTTGTGGGGATTGGCTCTAGTACCATCTTATTCTATGTATGTTTCTCCACATAACTAACGTCTTGGTGAGGTCTCCAACTTGTACATGTTTCTAATTGATTACTGAGTCAAATTGAGAGCTACCATATTTTACATCATTGGATCTCAAACCTGACTCAGAGCTCCAAATCATTCCGTCTTTGCTTTTTAGTTCAGTGATTTCCATGTGTCTTGGTCCTGTGTCATTTGTACAGGAAAGTTACTTTGTTTGTCTGTCTGTGATTTCTCATGGCTTGAGAGATCTGCATATCATGTGTTTTTATGATGAAACCAGATTACTGTGCAGGTAATCTTTAACAGGGAATTTTTTCTTTGTATCACGTAATTAGTAATTGAGTCCAATATTGTTACAAACACAGTTCTTTCAGTTTCAAAGATTGTCATAGCATTTAACAAACCATAGTGATGTATTATGGCTTGCTGCTTCACAGGATCACAGAATAGTCAAGGTTGGAAGGGAACTCTGGAGATCATCTGGGCCAAGACCCCTGCTTAAGCAGGGCCACCTAGAGCCAGCTACTGAGGACCATGTCTAGAAGGGTTTTTAGTATCTCCAAGGAGGGAGACTCCACAGCCTCTCTGGGCAACCTGTGTCAGTACTCAGTCACTCTTACACTGAAAAAGTGTTTCCTAATGTTCAGGAGGAACCTCCCGTGTTTCAATTTTCACCAATTGCTTGTCGTTCTGTCACTGGGCAGCAGTGAAAATAGCCTGGCTCCATCCTCTTTGCACCATCCCTTCAGGTATTTATACGCATTAATAAGATCCTTCTGAATTTTCTCATCTCTGGACTGAAATGTCCCCGCTCTATCAACCTTTCTTCGTAGGAGAGATCATCGAATCGTAGAATATCTCAAGTTGGAAGGGATTCATAAGGATCATCATGTCCAACTCCCTGCTCCTTGCAGGACTACCTGAAACTAAATCATATGACTAAGAGCATCATCCAGATGCTCCTTGAACTCTGACCACTTCCCTGGGGAGCCTGTTCCAATGATCGAGCACCCTTTCAGTGAAGAACCTTTTCCTAATGTCCAGTCTGAACTTCCCCTGACACAGCTTCATTCTATTTCCACATGTCCTATCGTTGGTCATCAGAAAGAGTAGATCAGCACCTCCCCCTCCACTGCCCCCCTTGAGGAAGCTGTAGGCTGCGATGGGATCACCCCTCAGCTTTCTCTTCTCCAAACTGAACAAGCCAAGCAACCTCAGCCGCTCCTCCTAAGTCTTGCCCTGGAGAGCTTTCACAATCTTAGTCGCCCTCCTTTGAACACTCTCTAATCCTTTGATGTCTTTCTTATATTGAAATATCCAAAACTGTACACAGTACTCAAGGTGGGGCCTCATCAGTGCAGTGTAGAGTGGGACCATCACCTCCCTCGACTAGCTACCTATGCTATGTTTGATGCACCCCAGGACATGGTTGGCCCTTTTGGCTGCCAGGGCACACTGTTGACTCATATTCAACTTGCCATCAACCCAAACCCCCAGGTCTCTTTCTGTGGTGTTCCTCTCCAGCCTCTTATCCCCCGATTTGTACATATAACCAGGATTACCCCATCTCAGGTGCAGAATCTGGCACTTGCTCTTGTTAAATTTCATACAGTCAGTGATTGCCCAGCTCTCTAGACTATCCAGATCTTTCTGTAAGACCTCTCTACCCTCAAGGGAGTGCACAGCTCCTCTTAGTTTAATATTGTCAGCAAACTTACTTAATGTACATTTGACTCCTTGTGTCCAGACCATTTATAAAAACATTAAAGAGCACTGCACCTAAAATCGAGCCCTGGGGAACCCCCCCTGGTGACTGACCAGCAGCCTGGTCTAACCCCATTTACTATAACCCTTTGATCCCAACCCATCAGCCAATAGCTCACCCAATGTATTATGAACTTGCCTAGCTGTGTGCTGGACATTGTGTCCAGAAGGATATTGTGAGAGACAATATCAAAAGTTTTGCTAAAACCCCAAACCACCGCATCTACTGGCTTCCCTTGGTCAATTAGATGGGTGATCTTGTTATAAATGGAAATTAAGTTGATTAAGCAGGACTTTCCCCTCATGAACCCATGCTGGCTATGAGCAATGACTACATTGTGTCTCAAGTGTTTTTCAATAACTCCCAGAATAACCTTTTCCTTAATTTTACCAAGCACAGAAGTGAGACTTATAGGTCTGTAATTGCCATGGTCTTCCTTCTTACCCTTCTTCAAAATTGGGACATTTGCTTCAATCCCTTAATCATTGTTATGGCCCTTCATTGAACACTATCCAATATGTCCATATTTCTCTTGTACTGAGGAGATCAGAACTGAACAAATTACTCCAGGTGTGGCCTCACAGAGCTGAGCAGAGAGGAAGGATCACAGCCCTCAGCCTGCTGGCAACACTTTGTCTAATGTAGCCAAGAATACCATTCACCTTCTTTGCTGTCTCATGTTCAACCCGTTGTCCGCCAGGACCCCCCAGTTCCTTTTCTGCTGACTTGCTTTCCAGCTTACTTGAATAAGCCTTTCCATAAAGTCTTGTATTCCACGGCTTTATATACTGTGCACTCATTGATCTGTTCACTCACCCTCTGAAACTCCATGATCTCTGAGATGAAGAATGGCAGATATGCTCAGGAACAGAACAGGAAAATTTGATCCCCTAAATTCAAGAGGTAATTAACCATATTAGCCTGTAGCTGGGTTGACAGGGGCCCAGATTTACATTCATTACTTGCTCAAATTTCTCACTGAGATCTTCTCTGCTGCAAGAATGTTTAAGGTTATCCCATGCCTGTTAACTTTGGAAAAGGCAATGACATCTACACTTTATTCACTTCAGTTTTCCACCTGTATTTCCCACTTTTCTATTGGGAAAGAGAAAGAAAAATAGTGGAAAGTAAGGGGAATTTCTCGGCCTTAAGCTACTTCTTCCCAACTGAAACAGAAGACGCTACCTTTTTTACACAGTTATTAGGAGCCACACGGTCTTGGTTTGGGAAGATTCATTTGCAAGCCTCTTACTCTTCCTGATAAAGGCTTTCTCTGAAGTTTTCATGGAGGTTTCCATTGCACAACTGCACTCACGTGCAAAGTACCAATCAAGAGAATAGCAGGGATAGCATGCATGATAGCACAGGGCAGGTGCCATGGTAGTTACACTGACTGATCACATATTCAGTGAAGCTTTCACTCTCCTGCCTTTCAGAATCCTATTTTATCTATTCTTTGAAATATTTTCACTTGTTCCATTACAATGATACCAAAGAAATAGAAGTGAAACTGAGAGATGTGTGTACTATGCTGTGCTCTAGCTTAACAGCAAAAAGGCTGCAGCTCAGTTCTTGTTCCTTTTGGACACTAATGCATCCGTATATTAAGGAAGATATTGTGCCATTACTAGTCACATCCATGAGAGGATTTGAACATAACGGTGCTCAGAGAACTTGATAAACCAGGCTCGTTCCTGTGCCTGTAAAAGAGGTATGTCCCACATGACAGTGACTTACATTAGTGCTGTGGTGATCAAGTTGTGTATTTATAAATACGAGCACACAAAAGAAGGAAAAGCAAAGTTAAGCTGCTCCCAGTAACTTGGCCTTTTTATAAACTATATTGTTAACCTTGGAGGGAACAAAAGCCAGTCCTTCTGTCTGGGTGCTGTATCCCAGTCAAAGAGCTTGGCATAAACTGGAGAAGTTCAGCGAAGCCACTGAGGCGAAGGGC
>NW_009614810.1:0-36421 GCF_000690535.1 Cariama cristata
GGGGGAGGTGGCGGTAAACAGTCTGGCGACGTTTCTGTAGGAGCGAAGGCTGGAGAGGCGAGGCGAAGCTGGTTGCAAGCTGCTGGCAAGGTGGCCGTAGGCTGAGGCGGCAGCCCTCGTCCTCTGCCACCAAGGCCCGGCCTTGGGCAAGTGCCAGCCCGGGACTGCGTCTTAACTTACGAAACTCCGAATACAAGTTCCAAATTCTTCATTTAAAAGGCACAGAATAACAAACCATAGAGCTAATGCCAGTTTCTTTAAACTCGGGTGGCAGAGGCAGAAGGTTTATGAGGGAAAATAAGTACAAAAATGACATTTTTATAGATTCTTCAGCCACGTACTACAGTCAAGTGCCAGCCCGGGACTGCGTCTTAACTTACGAAACTCCGAATACAAGTTCCAAATTCTTCATTTAAAAGGCACAGAATAACAAACCATAGAGCTAATGCCAGTTTCTTTAAACTCGGGTGGCAGAGGCAGAAGGTTTATGAGGGAAAATAAGTACAAAAATGACATTTTTATAGATTCTTCAGCCACGTACTACAGTGATCGTTGTCAATGTGAAAGAGGCTTTTGGAAAACCCAGGCGAGCAGCCTGCTGTTCATTATTACAAACTGTAAAATTGAGGTATAGAGATTAAAACAAACACACAGTTGGCAAAATTAGGAAGTCGAATCCAGGTGTTGACTCCTGGAAGCCTTCCTACCCTGAGTGTGCAATCACATAATTACTTTAAAAATAGCAGATTCAAGTATCAAAGTCAAAGAGGTGAAGAGAAAAGTACAGGGAAATAACTGCGTTTGCAAAGAAACAAACTTTTACCTTTGCACCTAAGCCATCAGGAAGCATTGCTGTGACCTGAAGACAAGGTTTTAAGAGAGCATCTTGAGTGCCTCACATCAGTTAGGTTCTCCGTTGCCTGTCAGAGCAGTGACCGAAAACTCCATAAGGTTGCTCTTCCTTTCAAATAGCTTAAAACGCGTACTAAAGTAGATTTGCACTTTCTTTCCTCAACAGGACAAAGCTATCTCAGCCCATACACTGACGCTCGCCAAAAGGTGACGTTACACAACCACGCTTTACAGCACGTCAGTGGATTTGAGCACATTCTCATGATGGCTTGAAGCTTTGGACCTTCCACCACTCCCCATGTCACACTCGGCCCAGGGGTTTGGCTCTGCCGTGGTGCAAGGCCTAGTTTGATGCAGCATTGCTGTGTCACCTTGCCCGAGTTTTACTGAGAAAATTGTTAAGCTATGAGAAAGTATGCGAGCTGAAGCCATGAAAGACAAGAAGCTGAAGTCACAGAAGTGCTGTTGTTAGGATGACAGTAGTTAGCTGGTGAAAGATTCAAAACAAAAGATACAGAAGGAAAGAAAGGCAGAAAATGCCAAGATAACTCAGTAATGCTGAGGATCAGCCCATACTAACAAACAGCAGAGACCAACTTTCCCCAGCGTGCTGGAAACTTCCTGGCCAGCTAAGACTATCAGTTTTCTTATCAGGAGCGGTGAGCATATTACTGTTTAGCCTAGTAATCTGTTAGTCCTAGCTAGCTATTTTGCATATTAGCTGATAAATAATTACTTAAATTGTGTGTATCCTGCTTGAAGAGTCTCTTTGTGCATAGTAAATGATGCTTGAACAAAAGCAACCCATTGATAGTGAGTTGCATGCTCTCCTGCAGAAGTGCTTTCTCCCTGCATTGAGCTATTATAAACAGTTAAAAATAAAATTTAAAAAATGTGTCTATATACAGCAGTTAGTTTTTGCTAATACTGCAAGAAGACCAGAACTGAAATTATAACAGCCACCCAACAGCTTGGCTACATTTAAATTATACAGAATTGAATTTTTTCTGTTATTGCTAAGCACAGGGTATACACCAATGGTATCAGTTGTAGAAGAACTAATATAAATAAGACAACAACATAAAATGTATAACACTTTCGATCCAAAAAAAGGTAAGTGAAATTGCCATTACATTTTTCTATTTGCCGTTTCTGTGGAGTTTGTTATGGAGGAGGCATTGGTCTACAGGGAACAGTGAGCTTTACACGGAAATGTTTGTCTCCTCTCTTTTTGTGACATTGTGTTCCATCTACCTGAAGACCAGCTTTGGTCTTTCCTGAGGATCATTTATTTTTATTAGAAAGGAAAAGAAATATAGAGTGTTAGATCCTGAAATTTCTATTTAAAGTCCCATTATAGTTTAATGTTAAACAGCATAACAGCTTGATTTCTCCCTCCTCTCATTAAATGTTGAACAGCTGAGATAAAAATTGGAATAGATTAAACACTTCCACTTAACAGTTTAAAACATTGGTCAGTGCCTGCCAATAACAAGAAATAAAAAATCTGTATGTAAGTAATAATAAAAGACATAAAAATTAAAGAGCTGTTTCTAAATGAAGGGCGATATTCAGTTCTTATTACTGTCCGTACTAAAAAGCTATTTGAGCGGAGTTCTGGCAGTTCTGCAATGAGGTCAGAATGCATTTGCAGAAAATATATTTTTCTTTTACTCAGCGGTTCAAATAATTTTTAAATGTATCAGACAACTGTACAGAAAAACATGCAAGGTGATAACCAGGGCTTTCATAGTTGAGTTGCTTCCATTTCTTCTGTGCCTCAAGATGAGTGCCATGCCAATCACATTTGTGTGTAGCAGGAAGAAAAACAACCAGTGTTTAGCTGAGTCAGCTGTGTCTGTGACTTGCCTTCAAATAGCCAGGGCTTGGTCTCTTAATTATGGATGGGGAGATTAATTTGCAGAGACCTCAAATATCCAGTGACTTTGGTATCTATTGTTATGGGCACATATACACGAGTGCTAGTATTAAAGCTACAATCATACTTTCACAAAATTTCAAGAGTAGCTTCAACTTCAGCTGAAGAAGTGTTAGATGAAGGCAAAGGTTTAATTTCTGAATAAAATTCTCAGTAGAACTTAGGCCTAACCAGAAGATTTTTTAATTCTTTTTTGAATTACCATATCCTTTATTTTCTGATTGTTAGAGAAATGTAACGCAGCTGCAATACATGCATTATTCTTCCAAGTATACTACCACACACATAAAGCGTGGGAACAGAAACAATCAAGTAAATCAGTGCAAAAATTAATTTTAGTGCACTCTGTCAAATTCCTGTTTACTCAAACCACTAGCATTCCTCCCACATTTGCACAAGCATATGACAACACTGGAAAGGTCTCAGAATCTTTACTACCAAATGAGCAAACCTCTACTTACATAAAGGGACTAACTTAACTGATGAGTCATTAAAAAGTGTCTTGGGTGTCAAATTTCTATCAGCTTCTTCATAAAGGATTAGTGAAATAATCTTCCTTGTTCTATATTTTTTCTACTCTTTGCCCAGTTGTGAAAACTTTGAAAACTAGTACTACAGTCCAAACACATAATACCAGTTGTTTCAGAGTGCATGGACCTAATAGACCTATATCTATGCTATACAACAATATCTAATAAAATACCTAGTATTTTACAGTATTCAAGCAATACCCTTCATATACATCTGTAAAGCAGCTATAATATCCCCAACAAAACACATAACTTCTCATGCAGGAAATTAATTAAGCAACTACAGACCTTAAATCTTGCTTTATTCCTTGCCTATGCTTTGTTCATTAGACCGCTCCGTACTTAGATTTTAAAAAGAAAAAAAGCACAAATTGGAAATAACTATGACAAGACTGGTATGTCATTGTCCTGTTCAATGTCATAGGAAGAGTTTTACTAACTGGTCACACAGAAAAATTAATTGATAAAAATCTTGATTGACATAGGAGGATGAAAGACTGTAGAATTTTAGGTGTAATTCACTGATGTCAGTGGCAGATTTTGCCTTATTTAAAGCTGCAGAGAGTTCTGTGTTTACTGTATTAACTGCTCCTTCAGCCTCAGCGGCTAGCAAAAGTTAATTTTGCAAATTGTGTTAGTCGGGAAGAAATGGATGGTGGAATCAGGGTCTTCTAATTTAAAAGAATCCAAAAATTTCTTTGTGTCTCAGCACAGGAGGACTGAAATGACAGACACAGCTCATAGCTCCAAACCTCATTCAGCCACCACCCAATCCAAGAGATTTCTTCAGAGATTTTTTTTTTCTTGATGTCTCACAATTACCAGCTCTCTTGAGATTATATAGTGGCTTTCTATTCTTAGCATATTTCTCCCCTCCCTCTCTCACAGGCACACACATACGCTTCCTACTCAAAACAAGACCCAGCAAAACCCTCTGCCCACATAGTTATAATTCCCAAGAGAACTTTCATATGCTTTTGTTTTGGGCAGTGACAATGTGCATATGTTTTGATTTCAGGCCCCCCCTATTGGTTCTCCTGCTTCATTTTAATGAAGATGGACCAGCTATTAAACTGGCCAGTTTCGGCAAGCTATGACCCAGCTTCTAGAGTTCCTTTGACCTTGCAAGTTGGAGTGAGATTTTTTTAACATGTTACCTATCCAAGGATATTACTGAGTAAATGTTTTGGTTTAGCAAATACACACGTTTTCCTATCGGTGTTAGGCTTTAAAAGTGTAAGGTGCTTGGACTCTCTTATAAAGAGCACAAGATAAAGATCAAAATTAGTAAATTGCATAACTGCTATGAAGAGGAACACAAAGTTGTCCCTGAGTTTTTTAAGTCGGTAAGAAAAAGTTTAAGAACAGTGGAAATGGACAGATACGTTTTTGTAGTTAGGTCACTCCTCATGATTAAAGTGAATGACAACTGTGCTAATAATAGAATATCCACAGAGATCTAATAAAATTGATTCAACTAATTTTCTGTTTACTTGCACATAAACAGGTTTCCGATGAAAAATATTGCTGGATATTTTGCAAGAAGTTTTGTTAAGCCTTTCCTGTTCCTCCTAAATACTATTGCGTGCCTGAAGAAAGGAAAAGAATTTTGGGGCAGTCCCAGTCAGTCAGCCGGTCAGTCAGCCTTCTATCTTTAATACAGGGGCATAACAATTTTGCTTTGAAAGTTACATGAATCACAAATCATCCCTGTCATGTGAATCCAGACACATCACAAGTTGAAGGGAAAAAAGCGCCCCAAATGAAGAAATTTGCCACAGATACATGAATTATAATACTGTCTGGAACTGAAAGACAACAAGATTTCACCTTCTGGAGCACAGATTTCATGGATTCAAATTCCAGCACTGTGGTTGTAACTGGTAAGATTTTTATTTTATTCTGCTTTTAGCTAGAGATGGTATGCACACATGCTCGATCTGTGTCGTAAACAGTTCCCTGGAGGGAAAAACAGTAGCAAATGGTCAGACTAACAATTCCAAATGGAAAATAACTTGCTGCTGTGCCTTCCTAAGAAAAATCAGATGCATGTCAGAGGAAACAGACTGCAGTCTGCCCTCTTTACTGCCATCCAGTTTGGTTTGTTGTTCATTCTCTCCATGTTTTAATCTTTGTTGACATTCTCTCTGATCCAAACCACATAGCTCAAGGCAGTGAAGGCTAGTATTAGATAAAGCTTACCCGAAAGGAGCTCTGAAGCAAGAAAACCAGGTTGCATCACAATGTCACATAGTCAGCATCCAGAATTAGAGCAACACATGGCAAGTTTCAGGGTCTCAGTTTCATGGCAAGGTAAGGGAGATTTAAACAGAGATGCTGCCTCATCACTGCTAAACTAGACCATTAAATTCAAACATACCAAAGGAGCATGCCTGAACACGCAGCACAAAGGACCAAATTTGGAGTTTCTCTTGCTGGCTATAACTACTGCTGAATCAGTGTGGCAGAACCACCAGCTAGAGGCTTCTGAGCTTTAAAAGGTTAAAGCTCTTCAGGAATGCTGCTACTTGCTGTTCCTCTTGTTGCCACTGGCTCACCTAAAGGCAATCATTACACATAACTTGACATGTGAGTTGCCAGATAATTTGCCTCTGCAGATCATCTGAGGACATAGGAACGAGGTTGAAGCTACATCAAAGAGATTTGCATCTTGCTGTTTTCAATTAAACACTTTTTTTTTTTAATAGCTGCAAGATGGGCAGAACTAGTTTGGCTTGCTCTAGATGTATCTGCAGTTGAGCTGAATGTGAGGGCAGGATAGAGCAAGAGGTGTTTGCTAACCTCTTAAAAGGCTGACAATCTGGTTCTCTCCTTTGATATTTATGGCACGTACCCTTGATGGGCACAATTCTTAGCACCCTATTAGTTTTTTCTTCCCCTTAGATAGCGATTTAAGTGCAGAAATCTACTTGTTCAAATAGTGTTAGAGTAGTGCATCCCATTAAAGACACAGGTGCATCTTGAAGCTATTACAGAGATTATCACAGCATGCCTCTGTCATGTTTTCACCTGCTCATAATGCAAACCTGCTGGCAGTGAGCCCAGTTTATTATACAGTGCTTAATGATATTCAGCCAGTTAGCTCTCCAATTTGTTGCAGGTATTTCAGTTCTGCAAAACTCTCTTACATGTAGTCATTTCTTTTCATAGAACAATTTTATCCTAAGCAGTAGTTTCTTACGGCCACCACTGAGATACATGTATTTCATTGTGAGCTATTTAATAACTGTATTATAATTCTGCAGTTCTGCGCACACAGGTACACAAACATCCATAACAATTACAGCTTCAAAATGGAGTAGGTGTCACCCTAATTTTGCTCTGAAAGCGGAGTGGGACTAGTGAGGTTTTATGTTCCCTGTTAATGTGAAATGAGTACTATTTCCCTTGTTCCCTCCCCATAGCACAAACTTAAACCCAGGGAGAAGAGTGTCAAAAATATTAGCACCATTAGGCTTTTCATAATGTTAAAGAGAAAAGATTGAGCAGTTATGAAATAAGTATTAAGGAATTAAGAAATGCTTAAAGTCTAGCATTAATTAAGTTGTCATAAGCCTGCATTTAGGCTTAATTGTCCCCACATACAAGTATCTTTCACTGTGCAAAATACCAATCATATGCTGTCAAGTATTTGTATGTCCATTTAAGGATTTTTAATTATTTAAGAGTTATAGCATTAAAACCATTTCACAGACTCATTTTCCTGCCGCCCAGTATCTAAGACTTGGCAACACTCTGGATTGAGAACAGTAATTGAGATTAATAAAGATAGTGGGAGTTTTCCAGAAAACTTTGTCACACAAAATGCCCATCTATCTCAAAATTAGGCTTTTTCCTTTTTATTTTAAAAAAGTCTTTCACAAAAAAGGATGCATAAAATTAAATGTAGTACTTCGGATTCAAAGAGTCCTTTTCCCTTTCCTTCTCTGTTTTCCTATGGGGAAAATGTAAAGGAAGAGATTTTGCCCAGCACCACAAAAAGCACATTTTCCCTGACAGAAAACTTAAGTTTTTGTTACCTGGGGTTAAAAAAAAATTATAAATTAAATAATATTTTACTCTTTCAAACATTTTCATTAAATATGGATATCTTCATCTTCATGAGCTTTAACAGTAAGAATGGTATGTTGACTGTGACTTGGGAGTATTTAACACCAGATCTTTTAGTAATGGTATTTCTATGAGTGATGATCCCTGCGTAAAATTATTATTTACATGATCTGTCCTATTGGCTCCAGTACATTTACCAGCTTCAGTTAAGGTTATCTCATAAGTAAGCCTTGATGAATGAAGTTTGCAGGATTAGTTCTTGTATCAGTGCATAGAAAACATGAAAATAGTATTCCCTTAAGTGTTATAAAGGCTAAATCCTATCTAAAAAACTCAACCTCCTTAAGCAAAAACATAAGATAAAGAACATGTTTTATTTTCATCCAGAAGACTATGATCTTGCACCCAAAATTAGAACCAATCAGGAAATAATGAGGAAGAACATTGTCAACTGACAAATATTTGTGATTTAGGACACACATCAAGTTGGCACCTAATCTACAATTGCAGAGCAAGCATAGGTTAAAAGCACCTTTCTTTCTTTTCAGGTTTTGGTCCCTTTAGACAATACCTGGTTAATTCTAGCTGGGAAGCAGTGAAGGTAAGCATAAAAAGAAAGGGAGGGAGGTGGTATATTTTGTGGAGATCCCAATACAAACTGTTTTCAGGCTTTCCATTCCCTTCAAAAAAGTTATTTCTCATGACTCATTAAACAGAATTGTGCCTCATGGAGCCCACTCCCAATATGGAAGAAAGAGGATAATTAAGAAGTGAAACATTATTTTATATGCAAGACTTTTTTGTGCTATTTAAGCACTTTTCAAAATATTATTCTTGATTCTTAAAAAGGCTATTTTTTACCCAGGGTGCCTTTTCTGCAAATAATGCATAAGCCACGGGTTATCTCTGTCTTCAGTAAACAGGTCATCTCATACCACAGCTCATTTTATCATGTCTGTGTGAGGTGATTTCCTTCTGATGCAAGTGTAGGCTATTGAGTTCTTTCTACCTACTTCAGGAATACAACACCTAAACATGCCGATTCTAAGTATGTTTTCACATTTCAGCTTTGGCTTCCACTTTGAAACGACAGTGAAGTCTACAGTTAAAATTGAAAACAAGGTCATTCAGATTTCTTCCCCCTCCATACACCTTGACTAGCAGTAACAGGTCTAAGATGGAGTCTTGAAAATTCCAGCTTGTTTCCTAAGTATGTGTACTAGAACAAATTTAGCTGGGTGATACAAAGACATTGTTTGGATTCCTGGCATTCAGCATAAACTTTTCTGTTACAATTGTTTATTTTCAAATTATTGTTTGTGTGAACCCACGTTTCTTGGGACACACCAAAAATTTCCACAAATAGATTATTTTTCAGAACAGGATTACTTGTTTTTAAAATATTATCTAAGTTCCAACAATAACATAACTCCTGTCTTTAAGTAAGTCTTACATAATAAATACCCAACCATTGTACGTAAGAGTATGTCTGCTACAATGAAATAATTTACTAGTTTGGTACTTTAGTACTCTAGCTCAATCTAAAGTGTGGAAGGTCATAGTATATATGTTCAAACAGTAGGAACAGCTGCAGAGATTTGCTGAGTATGTGTACAAGTCACCTGCAAGGTTCATTCATTCTTGCTAGCACGGACAATGGCCTTTCCTTGAGTTCAGTTACTGTCGTAAGGTATTTATGAATAGAGGTATTTTGAGAGGGTCTTTCTCACAAGTTCTTAGCAATTCTAAGGTAGCAAGAAGGTTAACACAATGAAAGCTGAAACTAGTTGGGGAACAGTCAAGATAGCAAAACTGAATTGGAAGCTTGGTCCAATATCTGCAAAAAATGACAGATACCTACTAGTAAAAATGGAAAGCAAGACATATAAAAGAACTGAGGGGACTATGTTCTACTATGGAGACTGAAATAAGCCCATAAATATTTAAATTCTTCCGGACACTGAAGTAAGGAAGTATTAGAGATAGAAAGATAATGACTCTACAGGACTATAATGTTTAATCACAAGTTTTGGTGACAGCTGCTGAAGATGTGTCTTGAAAATGAAGTGCAGTCAAGCCAAGACAATTGGAAACCAAGGAGCCAGTACATTTTTCCAGAGACCAAAGCTATAGCAACTCCACCAACCCATACATACTTTCTATTCTAGCACTGTTAGGTGAAGAATGCTGAGTGCAACTTGGTGTTAGAATAAATCTATTATTCACTCAAAGTCATGAGGGATGTTATCTCTGTAGGCTAACAAGAAACAAAAATACTTCTGTGATACCTTTCCACACCCCAGTCATCACAGGAGACCCATAAATTATCTTAACTTCAAGTTGATGTGTGTCCTAAACCACAAATATTTGTCAGTTGACAATGTTCTTCCTCATTATTTCCTGATTGGTTCTAATTTTGGGTGCAAGATCATAGTCTTCTGGATGAAAATAAAACATGTTCTTTATCTGCAAGCAAAACAGCCTAAAGTGAAAATGCACTGATGAGTTTTCTGTAGCAATGCCATGTGCTGGCTACGCCAGGAAATTATATACCGAGGGCTACAGCATTCCATAATAAAACAGATGTCAGTCCTTGTGTATGGAGAACAAGTCCATTTCCCTCTGATGTGATACCCTCTATGTGGAATTAATTTGTATGCATACTGGGGATGCTGCTTTGGTTTCCTATTCCCTGGCAAAAGTGGTTAATCGAGGCAAATTTGCTGCAAATCTGGAAGTACTTTGAATTTTGATAGGCTTCTCCATGCTAAATAGCAATCTCATGGTATTGTTCCATTGGCCTTGTTCACAAGAGTAGCCCTATGGTCTTCAGGAAGCTTACGCACATATATTCAAGATAGCAAAATTTAGTATTTACATCTGGAAATAACCCTGTCTTGGCTTGGAGTTCCTGTATGGATCACTAAAGCCCTCCTGCCAAGTCTCTTCTCTGAGAAGCAAGCAAGAGTACACTCAAACTCATCCTCAAGAAAGTACTGAGCAGCCAGACCAGAGCTACTAAACATGGTCATTCAGGCTTAATGCCTCTGTAGCATTGTCCAGAACTACCCTAATTACTAGCTCAAAATGAACTGCATTCTTAGCAAAAGCCTGGATACCATGGCACCTTCAGTGATGTTTTAACGCTGATACATGTAATCTTAAAAGTTCACATCCCAGAAGCATCCTCACACCAAAAGCATCCAAAATCCTGTAAAAATATGTGTAACAGGAGTTTCAGGGTCCTAATTCTCAAAGCATAGCCTTGCCCTCCATGCTTTTTGAAACAGAATCTGCTGAAGAGCAATGGCTTCACTTCTGTGAGCAATACTTGCACTTACAGCCAGCTGCTTCCTCAAAATCCCTGTTACCAGCTTCTCTGTAAGATGCTGCTGCACTCTGCCTTGCTGATGGGATCAGCTGTTTTGCTGAACCTCTTTTCTTCCCATAGGGAGGATCAGAGATTGATGCAAGAGCACACAACCCGTTCTGATAGTTGCATCCCTTCTACGCCCCCATCGGGCACTCAGAAAAATGGTTGCGTGATACTGTTTTCTCTTGCAAATTAACTATTTACTACTACCTTTTTGGTGAATAAGCCAATTTCAATTTTCTGAAATCCCCAGGAATCGGATGATAAATGTTAATAAAACTCTCCAAATCTCTATTTCTGCTGGTTTAGAAAGAGTATTTTTTCTGAACTTTTGGATTTGTTATTGATGCTATGTAGCAGTGCATTGTCCCGCATTGCCAGTTTTATAACATGAAGATATAATTTTCCAAGAATGTGAGGAGTACTCTGTTGTTTTCATATGAACCCAAGTTCTCATCACACCACAAGACGACTCACACGCAAGGCATTCATCAGAATTGCATCCACGGAGTTCTCATTCCTTAGCAAGCAGCCCTCAAGTGTTCAGGGAAAAGGATAGTCAAATGGATCTGAAAGTACAGGTGAACCTGTCAATTCAGGGTCATTGAGAAAAGCTTCAGAGCTTTTATAGACACTGTCACATGGCCCAACATGGTTGTCTAGCACTAGAAAGTCAGCTTCTCTTTTAGAAACCTGTCTCACTAAGTTTCTCATGGTTCTCATAACTCCATTCACCTGAAATACCCTTCTAAAATACGCACGAAAGCTCCGCCAGCAGCACTTAACTCAGGAAGCGCAGGACATTCTCTCTAAAGGAAAACACCACCAAGTAAGTATTTACTCCTCATTTGCTGACAGATCACATTGAGTTACCACGATGTATTAGTTCTTCAGCACCACCTGGGACTCTCAGAATCCCAGATCCCCTGAATTATTTATTCCCTATTACAGACTGATGGTCCCACCCAATAACCCTTGCTCTGACCCTGTTCCTGTGTGTCCTCCAGAAACTCTGGTCTGCAACTTGGCGGCTAAATAACTTATCAGGGCAGTCCACCATCAAGGTCAAAGTCCCCAGTTAATAGGGCACAAATGTAAGTTGAGTGACAACATTCATAGTAATTAAACTGTTAACGCAAAGAACAGGTCACATTTCCAACTGCTTCTGGGAACTATGTTTGCTATCAGGAGATGAGGATCAGATCTCTGAGTGCAGTTTTTCATCGTGCCACTGACCACGTGGGCTTTGGAAATTTGTCATTTAATCTCTCTGTCTTTCTCACTCTGCTTTAGTTTAATCATCTGTGAAACTAAGAAGACATTGCTATTTAGTGCCTTCATTTCTGTTCTGGAACTTTCTTACATCCCTAAAGCTTTAAAAAGGTATCATCTGCAGGATTGGGGGAAAAAAAAACAAACCAACCAACCCACAAACAAAAACTAACCTGAAAAACCCAACAACAACAAAAAAACCCCACCAAACAACCACCAAAAAAACCTTGTTTGCAACATACTTGCAGACTGAGTCAACTGATAACTTCTGGTTTTCTTTCTGCGCCAACACAAGCCTTTTTGAATCAGGCTCACAAAATTAACACATGCAGCCCCCTGCCCTTCTCCCTCTTTCCTGGCAACCCAAATCAGTGAAAACTCAGGAAAACTCAGTGAAATTTTCTGAAGTTTTCTAAAAGATCAAGATGCTTCCAAAACCCTGTGTGACACACAACCACCGCATCCCGGCACAACTGTTCTGTGCAAATCACTGCTCTTCAGGGAGGGCTGTGTAACACCACGTGTGTAAACTCCAGTGGACCAGGACTATGACCACAACTCGGCACCAACTCAAGGTCATCAGCTGATAATGCTGGATTTCATTTCCCTTTTAGAACTTCCCAACAATGAATCTTCGTGCTTTCTTTTGAACCCCTTTTCCCACAAAAAAGTCCTCCAAAACTTCTGTCCTCCTTTGAAGTTTCCTTTGCTGTTTCAACTACAAAAGACAGGCACTTGTTTACTGAATTAACTCACCAGTGTGAGCTCTAGTTTCCAGATGCAGTCATCCTCCTCTAACCATCCTCAGTCTCTCACCTTAAATGCAAAAATGGTTTTGGTTAAGGCCAAGACTTGGCTGAGACAAGGAACAACCCTTTTTTTTTTTGTTCCATGTTTGCACAACATCTGGTCTAATGGGGTGTAAGCCCACGGTTAGCATTCTTAGACAACAGAGTAATACACATTATTGACATCATGCTGAAATTGCTTAGGGCATAGCAAACTATGTTCTTTTGACACAAATTCTCAGCCCTTTGCTAATGGCCAGCTTTCTGGTTTTGTCCTGCACAAAAGTATTTCTGCATGTTTCTCCCATGACAAATGGTGACAACAGAATGTCAATCCAGAGAGCACGAGAGGAGACCAGCCTAACAACTTGCTGAGGGTTTCCACATTCTGTACCAAAGTTACGGGTAGTCAAGTCCCCTAAGCCTTACAGTTAAAAAGGAAGAATCTCATTAAATGTTAAAATTAAAGATGCTTTAGAAAAGAAAATGCTAATTGTGAACCAGCTGGGGCTTTCTTTTTTGGAAGTTAAGACACAGTACAGCATTCTTAAGCAAGATGATGCAATGGTCTCTCAAAGGCTGTCAGCGCCCAGAGGAAAAAAGGCTGGCACTGTTCTCTAAATGTGTTTACTTCCCTGCAGGCATTGTTTCCTTGCTTGTGTTAAATAGTTTATTGAGCACAGCTAATCAATGCTTCCGCTGACAAGAAAATTGGAGCAGTTTATATAGGAAGCCAGTGTTGAAGGGCAGATTTCCCAGTTAGCACAGCTTAGAACCATGAGCCTCATCCGCACGAGTATCCTTAGTGAGAAAAGAAAGCTTGAGAAGACAATGACATGTAATAAAAAGTTACAAGTTTCCTGGACTAATCAAATATGTCTGCTGCTGACTTTTTGCCTGTGCCCCCCCTTTAGAAACTTCATCTGTACCCGCCTTTGGTAGTGGTCTACTCAAGTGCAACAGGGGTTTTCAACTACCATTTTACTTTTCTGGGACAAAGCTTTCTGCCTCAGATGCATTCCTTCTGCATCCTGCCATTGCATCCGCCAACCTTCTACTTAGAGGCTTATGCCTTGTTAGCCCTGTTCCACTGACAACATAATTTCAAGTCATTTCCACGTGACGTTTATTCTCCAGACTATCTTCCAACCATCTGGCCAACTTGCTGCTTTGAAGGGTGCCTTTCTTTCTTTCACCTCAATTCTGGGCATAATTTTTGTTTCCTTTGGGAAAAGGTCCCATGTGGAAATTCAACTCTACGTAAATAACAAGAGAAATAACATCCCAATAAGTGACATTTCCTTTTACTAGAGAAACATATTCTAGACCAAAAAAGAAATGAAACCCGTTCTAAATGCGACCTTCCTCATGTTGACAGTCACCTCCAGCAAAGCTTACCTGAACCACTTCAGGACAGCAGATGTGAACTTTCCTTCATTTGTGTCTCTTGATAGCGCAGGTTTGTTGATCTACTAGATCTTTCAGAGGAACACCTCTTAGCTGTATCAAATCCTACTGAGATGCTTGCAAGCGTGGACCTTTTCTGAGAGATCCTGTATTTCATGGTTCCCCACAGCCCGGTCTCTAAGCAATAACCACTCCTACCCATTGGAGACTGAGCATCCCTTTGGAAAACACAACAGTGGCTCCACAGGGACATTACACAAGGAAATTGTTTAGCACATTTTAGTCTCCTCCAGTTAAAAAAGGGGGAGCTACCAGAAAACGAATGGCACTGCAGACCAGTGCTTAGGAACCACAGGCTTAGACAGCATTGCATTGCTCTTCCAGATGTTTTCTCCGTTAGATCAGCCTGATTTCTTTATCACAGTCAGAAATCCAATGCTCTTACAAGTCCATGGTGGCTTTTTTGTAAACACAGGAGCTGTCCAAGAGAGGCCTCGGTAAAAACATAGATCTCCGTATCATGCAGCTGCCAGTGGTTTACCAAAAAGCAAAGGAGCATGTCTTCAAGATATGGACAACTCTTCAGCCACTGGTGAGTAATTAGAAAGTTACACAAATTTTCCCCTTCATTTATGAATATTATTATTCCGAGTGGATCATTAAAAAGATCTCCAAAAGAGTATTGCACAATTTCTGCATCAGACAGCTCTGGAAAGTGACTGTTAAAACTGTGATAAAGGTTTTAAACTGAAAGTTGGAGCACACAACAATTAGCATGCTGTTTTAACCTCGTGCCATGTAAATAGCATAACTGCATGCTGAACAAAGAGGGAAAAAAACCCAAACCACCATAAACTGCAAAAAAGGTACAGCAGCTCTGAAGTCCTGAGCTCACTAGCCACAATAAAAACAAACTAAAGCATAATTTTGTTCTCATTTATAATCTCTTATGGAAGTTTTCTTTAGGCATGAGCTACAGCAAGACTCCCTACCTTGAAGCTAGTATGTCACATGATGCTTGGCACTGTTGCATGTTTTTAAAAAACAGCTCTCCTTTTTAATTTCCTGTTATTCACTCTGGTGGGAAAAAACCAGCTTACTGTTCACGTTGGGCTGGCTTCATCTGCCAAAGCAATCATCATCCTCGAGCAGTGTGGGAAGAACAAAGGCTACCAAGAGATGGATGCTTGTGGTTTTCAGCCAGAAGGTGGCTGTTGCATGTTAGATGGCCCGGAAAAGATTGAATCTACAATTAATATGAAGACTCTCTGGAAAAACATTTCAGTGGAAGGGATTGATATCATCTTTTCCAGAGATGCCGGAAGGTAAACATTGCATATCGGGGTCGCACAGTAAAAGCAGAAGTAACTCAATCAGCTCATTTAACCTTGAAGAATCTTTGCAACGACTTTTCCTCCAACCAAAATCACTTTGAAGCAAAGTCTTCAGAAGGGCACAAGTATGAAACTGGGATAAATTTAAATTTTATGTAAAGCAACTTTCATGAAAAACTACAGCCAGTAGATATTTTTCCATGGATTTGTAAATTCCAAGTGAAACATTTCAACGTAGCACACCCCGTGATTAACAACCCCAGTAAAGCTGAGCTATTAAGAGAGTCTGAAAGCAATACTGACTAGTAGCAGATTTTAATCTATGTTCCCAATTGAGAGAGATACAAAATGTGAATACCTACACTGCACAACAGAGCAGTTACAGGTACCTTTAGAACGATGTCTGTGATCTCATTATGTGTGTCAGTAGTACGGAAGCAATTTTCTGTTAAGTTAGTTTTCTTCATTCAAAAGGAAAACACAGAAAATGGAAAATGATCTCATTTTAAAAAAAAAACAATCACCTAATTTTGGCCCTTAAGTTCAGGATTTGCACCTGCAAGTTAAAAGGTAGGGTGATAAGAAAAAAAAAAAACAAACCCCCTCTCTAGATGGTGAGATCGTATAACTTACACAAAAAAACTGTGTTGAAGTAATCTACTAGAATGGCATAGTTGTAGTTTCCAGCAGAGTGTGTTAACCTTTCACATCTCACGTAGCTTATAGAAGCCATGTCTGATGATTTTTTTATTTGAAGTTCCTTCTGGATAGGTGTCTGGGAAACCAAACCATCAGATAAGGAACATTTGTTTCTCAAACTTGGTTTATTTCAGCATTTCCTTTATTCACTAAGCAAATATGTTTTCAGTAATCTCATAAACCAGATCTAGTTTGGCTACTTAAAGAATATTTAAATTTAATCAAAGTTTACTGTTCCTTAATTCAAGTTTCTGGGTTTGTTTTGTTCTGAATATTGCAGGTATATCTGTGATTACACCTACTACACTTCTCTGTATTATGGCAATGGAAGAGCAGCTTTCATCCATGTGCCTCCATTATCGAACTCGGTAACGGCAGACTTTCTCGGAAAAGCATTACAGACAATTATCTTAGAAATGTTAAAACAGTGTGGGGAAGAAAGAGAGTAAGACGGATCATGTAAGAAAAAAAAGAGGATTTCTTAGAAGGCAATTCCTTCTCTCTTTGAAATGAAGCAAATCTAAAGATTATTTTAAAAACTTCTATCAAGTATTTGATATTCCATGTTATTCTCAGTGAAATTTCCTTACAAAACTCAAACAACCTTTTAGATCTCTCTTTGGTGTAAAAAGCTTGAGAAAAAACAAACAATTGGCAGTCTGTATTGCTAACAACGATAAGGTTGCTTCAGATTTCTGAAGGCGTGAAACTGGATTTAGAACATTTTAGATGCTTAATCCTAGTTCTGATGGTTAGAAAGACAGGAATAAAGACTTGCTGAACTAGGATGGATGCTCACAGCCGTAAGGACATTCAGCATCGGATGGATGTAACAGACTTCCCCCTCAGCCCCTGTCCAAGTCCAGAGATGGTTCAGCCACACAAAGTGCCACCACAAAAAATGTGAGTATGGGGGAAAACCACATACGTAGGGATCCTGTTATGTGAGGTTTTATAATTATCTCTTAGTGCCCTGCTCTAAAATGCTGGTTTCCACATCAGAAATGGACTACAAACCCAGGGTGACTTAAAAGGAAGTCAACAACAAGCTGGAAGCTAGCAGGAACTGTAGTGCTATTAGTAATTTGGGTTTCAACTGCTCGAAATCACCGCTTACCCCAAATGCCCGGTGCCTGTCCCAAAGGAAAACACCGTAACCCTTCCACAGAGCACAGCACCAGCACAACAGCCTTTCAGTAGAACAGGTCACAGCTCTTCAGGCACTTGGGACAGTAAAATCAAAAAGCTAACTTGTCCCAGGAAAGGCAGTTGTCGAAGCACTGTGCTGTGCCACATGATGTTACTTACAGGAAGCAAATGAGATCCCCAACTGTAGAACCTGGAATCGGAGAGAGACAGATCATTTCTGTGCTTCCCCCCAGCCAAGCCAGACTCCTCCACAGCTCAAACAGCGCTACATACAGGAGGACTGCGCCATGAAAGCTGGGTATGACAGAGGTTTACAGCACTTCCCCTTCAGCACACAGGGAACGTCAGCACATGCTAGTACCACGCCAGACAGCGATGAGACAAAATTAGCACCTATTTTTCAAAAATGGTCACTAGAAGAGGACAGCAGCAGATTGATCTGGAAACCTGGGATTTCCCTAGGGAAACAAAAGCCCATTCCTCAAGCATCCCATCAGTACAAAGGACAACAGACAAGCCTAACAGCACATACCGCTGATGAAGTTTTCGGGCCACCATCGTGCCTTATTTCAGTCAACGTTTTGATGACAAGAGGCAGAGGAACCAGAAATGCCAAACCAATGCTGGTTTTCTTCCCACTGTCTCTTCCAATGACTGTTACAGAAAACCGGTAAGCACATGCTGGATGGCTGAATGCCTCGCCTATGGACTGCTGTGAGGGTAAGGAAGGAGGTTTTCCTCAAATACATAAATAAATAAAAAGGGTTACCTTATTTGAGGGAGAACTACCTACTGCCAGAGAGGAGTCCCAAGTCCCATGGAGAAAGGGTCCACAAGCTCAGTGTCACTGGATGGAAATACTTTTGATTTGAATGCAACACAGTGGGAGTACTGACCTCTACTAAGATTTCTTCAGACTAGTTCAGTTAAATGCAGTCGAAAAGGGCAGAAGAAAAACAGAGATTTACTCTGAGTTTTCTAACCTGTACTCGCTTCACATAAAAAGCAACAAACTCAGAAACAGCCAAATGCATACAGAATTCTTTTATTTAACTTAAATCATGTAGTACTGAAACTACTAGAAAAAAGCAGAGTAAGAGAAACTAAAGGAGCCTTAGCTTCAGCCATTCAAAATAGACAAAGTTTCTTCTTTTCATAATGTAAAGAATCCCGAGTATATCGCAATAACAGGAATAAATTCTTACAACAGAATATACAAAAACATTTTGAAATTTTTTTTTAATCTACTGATTCATTTTAATATAAACACAGGAATTTCTTTAGGAATAATTTATACACAGCAAGTCTTTTTATGTAATAAATTGGCCATGTTATTGTTTAATTTTCTCTTAAAAAATTTTAAACCAGAAAAATCAGAAAATGTGGTATTTGCAACTGCATCCATTCCTTAGCACTTTCTAGTTTTGTATTTGTCCCAGAGGTAGACAAACTCTGGCCAATCCTTTCATCTCAAACCTCACTGGTTCAGAAAACAGAAGAGCTGATTTTTTTTAAACAGTATCTAAATCATCCTAACCCTTCAGCAATGCGGTCAGTCAAATTTGGGGGGGAGTGAGGGGGAAGGGATCTTCAATACTCTTAAATAAAAATAAATAGGGACCCTGCCTTGCTCCTTTCAACAAAGCTTCAAATGGTGCTCAGCGTCTTTAGAGGCTGCATACGAACTTTTAAAGTGATAAGGAATCTGCAACTAGTTCCTCAACGGCAATTATGAAAACCGTCTTCCCTCTTTCTCTTACGCAGTCGCATCCTTCAAACCACACGGCCGCCGTGAAGCAGGTACTGAACGGCCTGAGTGAGACTGGGTAGCAGCAAAACCCGTTCTGTTTCCCCGACCAGTGAGGTTCTTGTAATCCATTGAGTTAACTGCCCGAGACAGCAAAGTGAAATGACCAGTTAAGATGATCCCACCCCAACCAGAGGGCTCTGGAAGACCAGGATACTGAAGATACAGAACATTTCCCCAACTTCTTTACTCATTTGCTGTATACTGGGACACAAAGCTTGGGCGGGTAGGGGGAGAGGGACACGCCATGAATTGGACAAGTTAGCGATCCTTTTTGGCATATTGTAAAGCTAGCTAGTAAACTGGTACCATCAAAAAAACCTGATCACATACAGACACACCCATACACAGACACAGAGAAGTGCCCTTAAATTATATTTTAGGCATTTATAAACTACAAACATTTTATAAAATTATTCTATGTACTTACAAAATGCAATGAAACATTTAATTAGTTCTTGTAAACCAGATCTTTGTCAACTGACTACCCGTAATCTACTGGACTTAAAGCCCTATTGAAAATGCTAATGGATTACTAATCAACAAAACACATACAAAAAAAAAAAGAAAAAAAAAAGATGAGCACACACGCATATGCACACACACAAACTAGTGATAGTCTTAAGGTACTTGCAAAACAGACCAACTCTAAGTTGAGACCGATTCATACAGACCAACGATAACAACCGTTAAACTCCGGGTAAGGAGTTTACCACTTCAGCTGGAAAGTCCAGAGGTTTATTTACAAGTACCAACGATCAGAGTTGTGATACCTGAGCTCTGCTGCTGTCCCACACGTGAAGCTCAGGAAACTACCTCAAACTTCTGCCAAGCCCCGTGTCTTTGTAAACCCCCATTTCTGTATCCTTTGTTTTCACGCGTCTCCACACAAACACTCCCCAATTCCGATCTCCCTGGCTGCGCTCTATTTCAGAGGCTGTTCATCGTCTCCGAGCAACCAGTTTCGGAACCGAGGCATCCTTCAAAGCCCTCCTGCCTATTTATAGTTCTGTATCTTCAGCACCCCTGGCCACTACTGTCGTTTCTACACATCATTCTTAAATTCTTGTCTGCACAACTACTCGTGGGTTAAGTTGCAATATCTGGCTTTTATCACTGGTTAGTAAGGAGCGGATCCTTTGCACCTTCCTCCACTGTTGTTCAGCCCAGTGATTAAATACACTGTTAACAAACAAAATAAGAATAACAGGAAACAAGTGTTACTTGTACTAATGGAATGAAAAGGGTTTAAATATATATATATCTATATTATAGATATACATATGCAGATACATATATGTATATATAGATATATATGTATGGAGTTATACCAACAATAGGAGAGTTGTTCACTTAGACTCGGATTGTACCGAGCACCCCTCAGCAGTTGCCAGAGGACCTGAGAGCAGTTCCCGCTGGCGACCAGTCATCCTGGGCAAACTGGGCTTTCTTTCCTTTATTTTTAAAGACCAGGAGGAGCATCAGTGCGAACAGGCCTAGAATCAGACATCACTTAGAGCCAGCTTTAAGGAGCAGAGGCATCGCGCCGAGAAAGACTTGGTGCACACAGGCTGGCCTCACGCTTTCCATCACGCTCGGCTTCTGCATCTAGTTTATCGCTCCCCCGAAGGAGCATCGCATTTAGTACCACGCAGCCGACACGTCCGCCTTTACGGGGGAGCCGCATTCCTTTGCGACCAAACCACCTTCGGTGCCGCTGAGCAGCTTTTAAATGCGAGTCAGGTGAGAACAATGGCCCAGCACTAAAATCAAAGCCGCCTGCTCCCCGCAGCGATGCCCACTTGTTATCCTACTGCATTAAAACATCTTGGTACCATTTGTCAAAATGCTGGTTTTCAGGGCTGGGTGGGCTTTTGTTTTTAATTTATAAACAAACTGGATTACTTTAACTTTATTCAAACATAGCTGAAGTTCTGAATAAATTTTCCATACCAGACAAGCCAGTGGTCTCAGGGAAGAACAACATTACAAACCATATTATGACTCTGTCAAGCCAACATTAATTCTCAGTTGTTCACATGCACAAACAACTTGATTTACTGTCCAAGGGAAGTCTGCATGAAAAACCCATGTGAATAAAGCTATTCAAAATGCACAAAACACAACAACAAAAAAGCTATGGAAACAAACAGAACAAAAAGGGAATTAAGCTTGAATTGCAAACACAGAACGCAATGGTATCATGAAGGTGGTTTGGTCCAGGAGAGCTGACTGTCATCGCGCATGCGTACGCGATGTCACGCGACTGTCTTCTACTGAAGTGCTTTTCGAAATGCTTATCATGATGGGTGCTACGTCATTAGTGTTTCTTCCTAATGCATTTTAAAACCACCTACGTACAATTATAAAAACCAGTAACTTGGACAGTTTTAACAAAACCCTCCTAGCCAGCTGAAAGATCTGAGGATCTCCAGTTGTGGTAATCAATATGTGCAAGAGAGGGGAACAGCCACTGCGCCAAAAGGTCACCGCAACCTAATAAAAAAAGGGAAAACCAAAACAACCTAGTAAAAACTTTAAATTTTACTGGTTTCTCAGAACTAGAAAGAAAACGCTCCCTCCAAAGACAAACTCCATCAGACGTAACCACAGCACTGTGTATTCAAGAGGCCGCGTACAACTCGAAGCAGCCAAGCACCGCATTATTCAGATACCACAACCAACACCTGTACGAACAGCTGCCAGAGTTGGAAAAAGGGAAACATTATACATCAAGTTGATGGCAAGCTTGCGTTAGTCCTGTGTGCTTGTAAACCAGTTACACGCTGTCAGAGGGCAGTTAAAATTTGATGGCTGGTCCATCAGAATCCACAGTTATGAAGCATGTAAACGGGGGAAGAAAAGGGAACTGAATTTTACTGGCACGTTAAAAGAAATCAATTCAATGTTAGTTTTGAAAAAAAAAAATAATAAAAAAAAATAATCAGTGCTCTCATCAAACTGAAGCAGCAAAGATCCAAAGCTGTAAACTTGATGTAGTTGTATCATCAGGCAGCCTGCGTCAGGTTTTTTCACTGTTTTTTTTTTTGGTCAAGAAAGCAATGCTGTTGCTGTATAAGCCAATTTATTTTTAGGTGCCGATTCAGCCAAATTGTCTTTTTGGTGCCTGTGGCATCTGAGGAAAAACTGGCAGGAACAACTTAGCCCAAATCTGAAGTCCTCGTATCAGGTCAGCCACGTCTCGCCTCATCTGAGCAGGCAGCATTTTGTCACTGACCTGAGGACTGCCGTGAGCGCACGTTAAAAAGCCTTCACGCTTCCTTAAAGAACGGTCACTCTAAGTCAGACAACTCTTGGATTTCTCCTCACAATAATGAATCTGAACAAAAAAATTGGTGAAACTCCTTGGAATTGAGGCAAATATTCTGAAGTGACCTTTTGTGACAGGCAGTGACTGTTCCCCTCCAGAACCTAGAGCATGTGGTATATGGAGTGAGAGGTTACCAGTATCAACGGCATTTGTTGGCTGCTGAGAAATGTGAGATGTATTTTTTTTTTTATATACACACATATAAAAAAATAAGAGTGAGGTAGATAAATGTTTGAAAAAAAAAATCAAAAACTGTCCCCGTCATACTCAAAAACCCTTATCTCAGTATTTAAATTTATTATGGGGCATCTCTACAGTGATTTAAACTGATATCACAAAAATAAATAAAAAATCCTACATAGAATACCTTCTTAATTAACTTTTTTGTCTTTTTCATTTTTAAAAGGGAAAAATAACTACGGGACAGAGGCAAGAGAAGATAATGGGACCTAAACTACACAAGCAAAAAGCACTACAAACTTTTAAAAATCTCCAGTCAAAACTAGCAATCAGTGTATTTTAATTCTTTGTTCTTACTCAAAAGATTTAAACATTTCCATCCCAGAACCACCTCTTCACTGCCATCATTTGGTTGGATCAGTGCTAAACAAAGGCTTAGATGCTGGAACTGACGTAAGATGAGCAACTGGTACGACTCCTCGGTTGTAGGCTTTCTGATGGCCCCCGCCTTCCCCTTGCGCCAAGGCTTCTGCAACTGAACAAACAAGCTTACTCGTTTTCTTTTGTTCTGAGGTTTGGTCTATGATTTAAGCAACAAGCTTGTACTTGTAGAGGTTTCCATAGCTGCCAACACTTAACTGTTTGCTAGCCAAGCCACCGGCCCCAGCTACGCGCTTTCCACCCAGCCCCACGGAAATGGCAGGATGGGTTTGGTTTGGTGGTGGTTTTGTTTCTTTTAACCAGGGGTGCGAAGTGCAGCCCAGGGTGCCCCCCGTGAGGGTTTCCTCATCGGGAAGGTGAAGAGCTGGGGTTCGCTGGAGCCAGGTGGTCAATGGCCACCCTAACAACGCCTGGCATCACAAGCTGCAACTGGTATAGCTCTTGCTCTTGGGGTGAAACGGTTAAAATAGTTGTTTTAAAAATGAGTGACCCAAAAGCCTGGTGTCTGCTGTTGTACCCAACAAATAAAGAAAACCAAAAAACATATATAGGTGTGTGTGTCTGTGTGGGGATGGGTGGGTGGACGTGTGCCACAACCAAAACAAGCGGGGAGGGAAGAAGGGGTAGGACCCTTGTACAACAATGAATATAAACACTGAACAAGAATGTACTAAATATTTAACCTTTTTTTCTGACCTGAGTTTGTATCATGCCTTGCACTGTAAGAGACTCGCATGCTGTCTGGGCAGAGGTTAGTGGGAAGGAAGGAAAACCGGGGTTTAAAAACACCACGCCACAGCACTGCTAGAGTGTTTCCGTGTGGGGTGTCCCTTCTTTCTCCATGTCCCCCTCAAAAGCCCTGTAGCCCACACAGCCAAGATGTTGTAAAACAACTAATGGAAAGGAGGGGGGGGAAAAAAAAAAAAGAGGAGGAAATGTATTTATAAAAAGGCATTAAACAGTTCATGGCAAATCATATGAAAGGTATCAGTTACTGGGAAGGAGGAAGTAAAAGTTACACACTATAGTACAAAGCATAAGAAAATTTGTTGAGGTGGGAGGGAAGGGGAGGGAAGGAGGGCAGACCTGAAGGTTTTCATAGATTAAATCCACAAAGATAAAGAACAAAAAAAATAGCAGCTTTTTTCTGTACAGACATATAGATGAGTATCTGAACCGTAAAAAAGTTATAAAAGTGACACAAAAGACAATGTGTATGCAAATGATCCATGGTCTAACATAGAACTGCAAGACCCTTCGAGAAGTCTTAATAATAAAGAGAAAAGGTCAACAAAGCATCATATACTTGAATCCGGTTACTGCTTTTTTTTGTCTTCTCCAATTTATGTTTCTAGGTGTTTTTTTTTTTCCTTGCAAGCCTGTGAAGGAAGGCAGGCTGCAACGATGGAGATCTCTGCCGGTTATTTTCGTGTTTTTCATGTTTCATTTTTGGCGTGCGGTTGACTTATTTGTAAGAAATGCATGTGTTTATTTAGCTTCACCACTGCCAGTTTTGTCCAGAATTCACTGGGATGGGGATAGGGGTGGAGGGAGGGCTGTTTCTTTACCCCATCCCTTTTATCTTCTCCATCACAAGAAAAAAAAAAAATCACATTTTGTCCAGTTTTGAAAAAAGATCTAGACAATTTGATTTTTAAAAAAAATTTTTTTTTTTTTTAATACCAGTGTATGATTGAATAGAATGTATTGGTCAGGATCTCTTTTAAACAGAGCAGCTGATTACTGTGCTCCTTCCGTGTCTACAAAAAAAAACCAACAAAAAACCAAAAACAAAAAAACAAAGAGTTCAATTTTTTGGCAAAATTTGGCAGCGCTGAAAATGGTAACAACCTTGGACGAGTGATGGCCCTTTTTTATTCTTTTACGTGTTCCTAAAAAGATTAAAGAGCAACATTAAAAATCCAGTCTTTTTTAGTTTTTTTTTTGTGTGTGTGGGTTTTTTTGTTTGTTTGTTTTTTTTCTTTTTTTTTTTTTCCTTTTTCTTTTTTTTTTTTATAAAGACCTACAGTGTTAGGCAGGTGCTTGCAAGGGTACCGGGGAGCCACCTGGCCTGCGATATCTTTGATCTGATAAAAGTGCTGTACGGTTGAACTTGCACGCAGATATGTTTCCCATTATGAAGCAGAGAGACAGAAAGAAAGAGAAAGAAAAGAGAGGAGAGAGAGAGACATCAGATCTCAAGTTTTCTGTTGCTATTAAGTGTTAACATTAGAGTTTTAAAAGGCCAACTGTGTGCCCCATGAATGGAGTCCTTTACTGAAACAAACATCTGCTTGCATATTGAAAAAAGAAAAAATATGATAACTTGTTTACTGAAAAAAGGGTTCTCCCAAGTGCAGCTATGGCAGTTCTGAAGATCCACTGAGGTACAGTAGGCTTTTGAATATATTGTAATTTTCTTTCTTTCTTCCCCCAATGCATGTGTTTTTCTGTGTTTTATTTCTGTGAGATTCTGGTTCTAAGGATCAGCAGGCCGAAGACTGGGGCAACGGTAAGGCCCTCTCATTCTTGCGTCCCCCGTTCATGTGTGCGTACGGCTGTCTCTCCTCGAAGCTGGCCCGAAGGACCACCACGCCTGGGCCGTTCTCGGCTTTGTGTCCTGAGTGCTTGTCAGTGGGTTGGAGGGTGGAGGAGGGATCTAAAGGAATGCTCTCCATGTTTTCAGTCTCCAGGTCAAGCTCCTCTGTATCCGGAGGCTTGTTCTCTTCACTGTAGAAGAAGGAGACCTCTTTGAATGCTGGATCCAGCTCGTCTTTAATGCTACCGATTATTTCCAGGAAGGAGGGCCTCATTTTCGGATTGTACTGCCAGCACATGCGCATCAATTCAAACCTGGATAGGAAACACACAGCAAAACCAGTTACTCGGGGGTTTTACGAGCCCCGGCTGGAGCCCAACCAACTGTGACTGAATCGGACCACGCGTTTCAGAAAATCATCCAATTCTGACGGAAGACGAAGTGACAGAAGTTTCACAGGCCGAGATCCCCGTGCTGCATTTTGACCTTCTTTCTGATCGCTGGTTTATTTCTACAGCTCCTACCTCAACCTCCTCCACTCCCTCCCACACACTTGCCCGTATAACAGTCTCGTGGATACCTGACATCCAGACGCATTTTCACAACTTTTATTCTGACTTGAGATTTCTTTTTTCCCTCCAAAATATTCTGGTGCTTACTCAACCATACAGCTACATGATAGTGCCTCTCGGAGCATCTTTTTCAAACAACCAATCCCTACCCTATGAATATTATCTTGGAAAAAATTAAAATAGGAAATACACACAAGGTAAAGCACTGCTTTTTTCCCCTGAAAGAAGAAAATGACATTAAAATTAATTCTAATCCCCAAAAGGCATTTGCCAATCTCAGACATTCTCTAATCTTTTATTTTAAAATTATATTGTTTTCATTTACGGCCAGGGACGCATTAATATTTTACGGAGCGTGAGATCATCTGTTTAAGCATATCCATGATTAGATCTGTACAATGTCCCATGCTGGCAAAACAAAACCACAAAATGAAACAGTAATAGATACATAATGAAAACAGCATTTTCATGACACAGCAAAATTGGATATTCCTGAGAGATGGCCCTGAGCTTTAAACACAACACAAGAAAGGATTTCACTCTCTGTGAAGGTGGAATAGGGATGTCCTCTGTTAACACAGCACAAGTAAGAGGACAAATTTAAATAACAAAAGGATGATTAACATTAATTCTTCGAGCCAATCCTCTCCGTACACACTACTCGGAGAAACACGCTGCGTGTAGGAGGTCATCGCTGGTCAAAACAACTACTTTCTGTACTAGAATAAGAATGGATCTAAAAAAAGAAAAGAAAAAAAAAAAGAACGAAAAATCTTTCAGTTAAGATCACATACTGGAGAATCCTTCACCTCTCTGACTGACCACCCAGCGCTGTGACCCGTGGTCCCAGTAAGACCCCCTTTCCCTGCCTGGCCAGCAGCCTGGTCCAGCGGTCAGCCTGGGTTCATTTCCCCACCTCTGCCAGCCTTCCCGTGTAAGGTTAGCCAGGTCACCTATATTTTTAGTTTTGATTCTATAAAACCACCATGCCACTATCCCAACTTCCACAGATTTTCAGAAAGCAAGCAAGCGATTCTATTTTACGCTTTAATTGGCTCTCACTGCCTTATGCCCTGGCAACAGTTCACTACATCTCTGCATCAGTGTGTGGAACGATTTTATTTTATTTTGTAATTAAAAAAAAAAGACAAAAACAAACGGAAGAAAAAGTCACTCCTTTTTTGAATAGCACCTGAGTCCATCACAGAGTA
This sequence comes from Cariama cristata, assembly GCF_000690535.1. Classification (NCBI taxonomy): domain Eukaryota; kingdom Metazoa; phylum Chordata; class Aves; order Cariamiformes; family Cariamidae; genus Cariama; species Cariama cristata. Next base: position 27,496 of record NW_009614810.1, read on the forward strand.
ATGTCTTAATCTCTCCAGAGTCCCTGCTCTAGAACAAACCTTTCAACAGGACTGTCACCGAGCTGGAAAACCCTGGACTCTGAAGCCTGTTGTTGTGCATCGCTGCCCACAGCGGGGTCCGGAGACTCTGGGAACCCTGGCCTGAAACAAAGCCAAAGCAAAGAAATCCCCTCCCTCAGAAACACGTTCCTTGGGAAATACTGCTGCATTTCCTCATCGGGGGCACTACGTTCTCAACTGATGTGAACCAGGGAAGAGGTGGAAAGCTGCTGCGTTTGGGATGCAAACGCTGCTGAGAGCGCTTCAACCAAAACAAAAGCAATCTGAATTGAAGTGCATTTAAATGTCACAAATATTCCTGTGAGAGCACAGCTGGCACAACTCTACACGAACAAAAGTCAGTCACCTGAGCATGGCAGCACGGCCTTGTGACACCCAAAAAGCAGCTGGCAAAACCAGTCTGTGCTGGGAGAACTCCCTGGGTACTCAACGCTGTATTGTAACAGGCACGTAGGCATATAAACACTGTTAAACTATTGCTTGTTTTCGAGTCTTTAAAAAATCTTTCATAGCAAAAGCGAAGCCAAGCTATAAAACTGCACTATACCCTCAGCCACAAACGAGGAGGAACACTTGAGACATAAATATATAAAATCCATTTCTGTTACTTCATTGCTGTTTCCTTTCCAGCTGACTGCTGCGTCCCTGAATAGAAGCGTTAGCTGGAGCCAAGAACACTGGATATTTGCTGGCGCTTCGCCCCGAGGCCTAAGGGCAATGCTAAGGAGATACCACAAGCAGTGGAGTAATGCGTGTGACATCAGCACAAACAAGGCCATGTGATGTTTCTTTTAAGTCATTCCAGATTTAAAAACCCTACAGAGTTCCCATAAAAGGATTTTTTTTTTCTTTTTAACTCTGTGGGTTCAAAGACCTTGTTTACATTATCTTAAACAAAAAAACCCTTTCCAGTAGACAATGGAAGAATTTACAGGCTGCTAATACAACATGAGCAGTTTTATAAAGTATGTTTCTGACTGGCGGCAAGTAAGCTCAAGGAAGTTCGAGGCATCGTCATGAGATAGAGGAATAGCCAGTGTGTGTCTCATAGACCTTTTGCTCAAACAACTGAGCAGAAACAGAGTTACTTTTTGCATTGAGACAATGAAAAAAAAAAAAGTGGAAAAATGGCCATAGAAGCTGCATTCCAGTTGAGCGCGCGTTTGTGCTTTGCATCAGACTTGATTTGGTGGGGAGAAGTGAAAGGATCTCTCCTGCCGTTGCTACATGCTGACGTTAGCGCTGCACAGCAGACCCTGGTTTCTAACCCAGTGCTCGCCAGAACAAAGGTAAATAGTCTAGCCGTCTACAATGCATGTAGGGGAAACAATTTTGTTTCAAAACCAGAGTGAAATTCCAGCTTCCACAACTTTTAAATGCCCCACGGGAACACACTGTCTGAGAGCTTCAGCTGTAAGAAACCTTCTTGCCACACAGTCGTCACCTGATGAACACTGCCATAACAATGGTAGTACACAAAATCATAACTTATTACACAGGAAGACGAGAAAAACAGCAAAGCATCTCCTGGCACCGTCTTATTGAACCATCTGTCTTACTGCATGGTTCTGTCTGTAAAACCATGCAAACTATGCCAAAAGGGTGTAGCATAAACAGAACTGAGTCTTGTTTCACCCCGGGTGAGAGTAAAAAGCCTCTAGAAATACCACCCCCTTTATGCTTAGCCCTTTCACAGGGATTTACCACCTCTCTGAACCACAAGACAACCGCGCCGTAAAACCGCCCTTTGCACAAGCATCCGATAAAACCAAGCTGCAGGACAGAACCTCTCCAGTTCTTCAAGTGTCCTTGGTCTCTGATCCATCTAAAGGCTACTGACTCACTGCTACCAGGGGTTAGCAAAGCACAGCCACTAACAAGCATTACCGGCATCGCAGTTGTAGGAGAGATGGAATGTCCAAGATTGCTCGTACCACGTAGCAATCGTGCAGGGGGGCCAACAGGAGGCCCTCACAAAAACTACTGCACCGTGGCTGGAGCGTGCATGGCTGTGTCAACACTCACATAATCTGCAAGGTTAAAAATAGTAGATTCGGTGACAGTTGCAGCAAGATTCTTCTCTCTCTTCTCATCTATGTTTCCCCACAGCAGTCCACCTCCTCCACCTGTTCTGGAGGTTTTTGTATATCAATATACTTCTCTCTCACTACAGAAAAGCAAATTTGTGTTCTGCCCATAATCTTAGTTGTTTCCAAGTCAAACTAATTCAAAGACAAAAGTATCTCTGTGTTTGTAGCCCACCACATGAGACATATAGAAGTGCAGCTCCTGCATCCCATTCTCGCTCGCTTTCATGCAGGATCAAGCATCAGTATATTGACTTCCCTGCCGCTGGTGGACTTTGCTTTCTGGACATCTTGAGTTAATATTGTGAGTTAATATTCAAGTATCACGGACCAGTCAGTCTCCACCAGTAAGAATGTGTGTTGTCTTAAAAAATACCTTCCACTGGCACAGACATGCCAAGACACCTGTCTTCAAACAGCATCTTTTAGCGATCTGCACAAAAAGAGAGGACCCCCTATTTTACAAAGCGTTTCATAAAGTGCTTGGGAAAGCCGTTGCCTGAAACATGCTGGGGATGTATGGCAAGATCCATATGCAATTTCAGGGCTCTTCACAACTGTGTTACAAGCACCTTTCTGGCCACTCAGTAATTTTCTTGTTACATCCCCTGCTGAGAAGCAGGTTATCAGACAGCTGGAGAGGGGAGACGAACTCTGCCTATAGACCAGGTCTCTGTGCCTGCCAGCAGCAACACATGCCAGGTTCGCGACTGGCAGCAGTTGTCGGGTTACTGAGTGTTAGACAGCATCTTTACCGGGCGAACAGGACAGAAGACAGGGTTTTCACAACACGCAAAGAAAAAAGCACCGCAGTAACGCAAAATAGGTTCTTTGAATGCTAAATGTACGTGTATGGAACAAAACTGATGATTATTCCTGGAGCTCCCCACTGTTATTCCTACAACAGTCTATTTCAATTTTAGCAGACATGGGTGTCTGTTCTAATACAAAGGCAAAACAAGCTGAAAGTGAGCTAAAGCAAGCCACTACAAGCTACTAAGGTCAATATGTGCAACTGGTGGTTTTTGTTGTTTTTATTTGTTTGTTTGTTTTTCATTTTGGACAGAGTCAGGATGTTTTATACACAACTCCATCACCAAAACAAACAAAAAAGACACAACTAAATTGGATGTGCCTTAGTTCTGAGTTCAGCCCTGTTCCTTGCTCTGATGCAGAGAAGTGGCTAAATTCAAAGGAAGATTTTTTTTTTTTTTTTTAAATTCTCCACCTCTGCAACATCAGGCTAAAGTCTTGGTGGCCAGAACTAATATGTGAACAGCTTCTTCACTAAAATCAGCACAAAAAAAGGCCTTTGCTGTTATACACTGGTGCAAAGATTTGCTCTGCCAGACATTAACCGAATTCTCCTAGCTTGCAAGCCAGTTACCCTGAAAGTGGATTCATCCAGTAGCAACACCCAGCAAGCAGAGAGGTACCTCGGAGGAGGAGGAAGGAGAAGGGGATGAGTGGGCTGCAGTAAAGAGAGCCTCTTGCCCTAACTCCCCTCCCATCCCCCTGTTCATACTACACATGCCCCAGGCTAATGGGGAATTTCCAATGCTGAATCTCTTGCTGAGTTTGTTCTCACTGTAAAGGTATTTTTTTCCTATGGACTCAAGGAGCTGATCCCTTCACGCACCCTGTTCTTGCCCCATTTCTGCCTACTCCCCCCCCTCCATTACGCAGCTCTGACCGTGTTCAACAATCTCCAGTCAATCTGACTGCCAGAAATTCTCCACAGCATCGGGGAAGGGAAAGAATGTGAAACTGAGGAATCACATGGCAGCTACACCTCCCCCTGCATATACCACCCACCCCCCTCAAACAACAAAACAACACGGCCCGTCATCTGAAACCAACGCCAGCACTCCAGCCAAAAAAGCTCTTTTCCTAAGAATCCCAAGCAGCTGAGGCCCTTAAGTGATTGTATCCCTTCTGTGGGCCTCCAACAAATTTCAATAACTGCAAGACGCAGTATTTCCTTCCCAAAAGCCAGTGTGGGAAGTATATCAAAGTAATAAAGTCTGAACAACTGAAACTGCTGTACACAAAAGCCAGCAGAAGTATTTCAACAATGTAAAGCTAAAATCCGAAGGCTGCTGCACTGCACACCCTCCTCTGGTGCAAGGCTTTGTACTGATTCTAGGGGTAGGCAAAGGCTTTTCTGCATGCTTCCTTCTGTCCTTACAGGAAAGGAAACTGTTAGCAGGGGCGATTTGTTTATCCCAATGTGATGGGCACTGTGACTGAAATAGCAGATCCAATGCTGTTTCAGACAAAGGAACGATACACTCACTTACCTGTATGCTGAACTGAAAAGTTGAATTCCACAGAGTTTATGCACAACACATTTCAGCTTGTCCTACGTTCTTTCTTCTCTTTATGCTTAACAGAATTACTTTAAGCAGAAGAGACAAGATTTAGCCACAAAATCTTCTGCTGTAGTAAATGTCAGTTACGAGCTTTTATTAAGTCTAATTTTATTCAGGAACACAAAGACTGGGTTTTGTTTTCTTATTAGAGGAGATAGCCCAAAGTGAGATTGTGGCCACAAGCTAAGTTGTTTTTCTGGCATGTCTAACTACTATAAAATACTAGATTGAAAGAGACTGTTCAAGCAGCACCTCACATTACTATACCTCCTTAATAACCCCTCCTGTGGCAAGACAGGGCAGAAACAGACCTTGAAGGGATCAGGAAGAATAAACTGTGCACTGAGAACAGTTGTAACTGTTGACACTTACAGCATATCGGGACAATTGTCCGGCTTTTCCAGCAGGCCTCCTTCCATCACAAACCGGAGCACTTGTTCATTGGTCATGCCTTGGTACGGCTGCTCCGCCAACGTTGCAATCTCCCAAAGTACAACACCGAAAGACCTGGAAAACAAATCAAAGCTTTAGAAAGCAGAGCAATCTTTACAAGGCTATTTTTCTTAGATGATGTTGAGCAGGTAGGTGTCCGTGGGTATTCCCTTTTACCAAAAATACCAATTGCTCAAGAAGTATGCAGTTACGACAGCCACATCACCTAGCATAAGAGACTGTCGACTTCAAACACCTCTAGTCAATGGTGAGAAACAGGCTCCCAGTTCTGAACGACTCTTCAGAATGGCCTCTGGGAGAAAAGACTGGTAATACTACATCTCCATTTTTTCACACCATAAACTACAGCTCAGAGCTAGTCATGATTATGATCATTCAGTGGTCCAACATTACTTGGTTAAACTGGTTCTGTCCAGGTCAATCAGTAAAAAAGCCACCACAAGCTCACTGCATTTACCAGAAGCCTCCTAACTCAAAGGTGATCTAAACTGTGAGCTTGCCTGGAGAACTGGCTCACATCTCATCTCCCTTTCCCATGGTTTTGAGTTCAGACTTTAGGCGCACTGAAAGGTGGGAACAACAGTGGAGAGGGGAAAAGGAAAGAATCAGGTAAGGAAAAAAAGAAAAATTAAAAAAATTCTGTTCCTATCTCTGCGCTTCCTGTACAGAGCACCTCAGGCTGGACAGACACCTGATCATTAAAGTCTGCAAAAAGATCCATGTGTGGCTGGGAGCAGGGAATCAAACCTTCTAAGCAGGTGGAGAAGTTGCAGAGACTGGTTATTTAAAGTGAGCTTGACAAGCCCCCCCGCAAGCCACAGAGATGGCAAGAAAAAAATCTGTATGTTTGAAAAACTGAACTCAAAATCTTCATGTAACATATCTCAGGCACTCCTGATAGCAGCTGAGAAGGCAGTAACGCAGAACTGTAAGCTCTCATGCCAGTGCAAGATGCTTTTCATCAGAAATACTTGAGTCACACAAATCCGATTTAAAAGCCGCATTTTTCCGTCACCCCTCCAGCAAGCCAAGACCTAGACAGCAAATGCACACCGCCACACCTGTGCATCTCATCTGCCTTACCGCTAAAAGCAAGCAAACCAACCAACCTCTGTTCCCCAAGGCACAAAACCACTCTTGGGTAATACTCTCCATTTATCCCTCTGCTTTCATTTCTTCCACATTCTAAGTCGAAGGTGCAAAGGAAGTATCAAGGCATTCGACATACAGCAGCAAGCAACAAAACCAATTTTTGAAAAAGCATTGGGAAAAACGTGAACATTCTCCAGCTTCTTGTACCAAGACCCTAATTTGCTGCTTCAGCAGCAAAACATTTAAGCTCCCAGGAGAAACTCAAGTTACCCCTTTGGCATCATGTGTGTAACTATGTTCTTGAAACAGAGCTTCTAGCTCCTTCCAACTAACTACAAAGGACAGCAGAAGTGAACAAAGAAGTCTGTCTAATAATAGGAATTGATTACTGGTGAAGAAAGATAGTTATGTAATTGGGTAGTTTGGATGTAAGTATTGACACTTTCTAAAAATATCTCCATTTAAAATTAGTTTATTGAGCAGACATGGCTCAAATCGTCTGCCCTGCCCTGAAGAGTCATCTACTTTTAGAGCTGCTGTAGAAAGAAAGAAAACCCAGATTCTGTCTTGTCTTCTGTGGCTAAAATGCTGAGTCAAGCTTAGAGGAAAAAAAGCGTAATTTCAATAGGGAATTGTTATGAAAACAGGAGTCCAGTATCATTAGCTGGTAATGGTAGAGTGGTTTTATCTTTCAGTTATCCACTGTATCTAAAATGGTTTGCATCTGGAGCCAGAAGCCACAAACAGACTTGCAATTGTTTGCCTTTCAGGGGAGGGAGGGACAGAGGGTCAACTCAACGTTTTGGTGCCTTTGAAGCTACTTTGATCGCTGCAGGAATAATGAGAACAAGTCTTGCACACCTACTAGTCATATTACCATAACAAATAAACTTATGTTGCTCCTTCAAGGCAACTACCAGCTCTGAAAGAATGCAAGATGAAGACTTAAATACCCCCTCACCCTGAACAGTATTACATTACTTTTAAAATGTTCTCCTTCCCTAACTACAACAAAAACAGTTGTGTCTAATTACGTCATTCTTCAGTCTGAAAAGCAATAAAAGAATGAATTGCTAAAATAAAGCTCCACCCTTCAAAACCTCCAGACACTGTTTTTGCAGTTTGCCATTTCACCTTACAGCTTATAAATCTTGGACTCTGACCACTCACAGAGTTTTGTCTTTTTGACATTTTGGCTTCTAAAACTGATCTCGAAGAACATGGACCAGATGTCACAATACCCTACCAAAAAAGGCAGGAAAAAGCAATCTCAACATTTTTCACTGTTTGATGAAATTAAATGGCCCCCACAACAGCCAAGCTACATGGTTTACATGAAGTAACTTCAAAATCTGAACCAATACAAGGAGTCAGGTAATTTTTCCTGGCATGAAGAGACCTTCAATGTATAGTGTTTGGTCTAAAAGTTACTGAGAAGTAAACCGGAATGATCCTTTTAACCATAAGCAGATCAAGAAATATTGACACTATTTCATGACAGTGATAAGTAAAGCTCCACTACATTTGGAATTCAGGTTGAAATTTCTGAGTATATAGCTGCGGATACATGTGGCAAACTCAAATGTATACGTGTTCTAAACAAACAGCATACTCCTCATGTGGAACCATTTTTTTTGTACCTCAAGGTAGCATACCTGTGGGAACCAAATTTCAGAATAAGTCACTTCTCACAATTAAGATGACAAACCATCCCAAGAAGGAACTGTCTTAAATACTGATGAGAGCTGTGGACCTCCTCTCCATAAAACAGTTTTTTCTTCTCTAGGCTTTAAGTAAAAATCTGTCAGATATTAATCCTCGTCCTCTTAAGTTTTCCAACCTTATAATCAGTAAGCTACTTTCCCTGATGGGACTTCTGGCTAGGACATTTTGCTCAGACTGTCCTGCTGATAAACTGCAATATTGTTTGCTCAACGCTGCTTTGGACTGAATGACTGACGAATGCCAAATCTTGTTAACACTGAAGGGAGAACTCACGTACTTCCTGCAACAATTAAAGCACTAATTTACTTCTGACGCTTGATTCGGTGATGTATCTGTGGGGCTTTTTTGTTTGAAATTTGAGTTACATTTAAACAATAGTGTCACTTAACAGTTATACGTTAAAAGGAAAGCGTGTACAGAAAAAGTGCAACACGTCACCAAAGCTGATCACATCTGATCTGCTGTAGTCTGCTTTTGATACAATGGCTGGAGATGACGGCTGGACTTAAAAGTTACTGTTGTGTGGCAAGATCAGGCAGATCTGTCAGCTCTTCACTCCAGGCTCGTTCAGTTCTACATCTGGGGATTTTCTAGTGATATACTCCAAACTTCTGTCTGCTTTGTGAAGCCACTGCAAGTCCCAAAATTCTCTTACTTCAGGGGGACTGCCAAAAGCATGCCTGCGCTGTTCTGTTAGATAAACGGCTGATACAGGGCTTCCCCTTCAACTCAAAGTGGTTATTTTCATCTGTTTCCAAGTTTGAGAGTTAGTGGATTCATAAATAAGTTAACAGTCATATGCAAAAAATTTTAAGCAACAGTCTGGTGCTTTGGTTTTTCACTTGCTACATAATCCCTCTTATGAACCTTTCATTCAAAGCTGGTGCTGTGGACTACAGCCCACTGACTCCAAAATCCTCAAGCTGTTTAAAGAAAATGCAGTTTACTACTAAAATACCATTCCTACTGACTTCTAGACATTTGGAGGCAATCAGCTGCCAATTCTGTAACAGATCAGCACTAAAAACATCTTGTTAGGAAGGCAGAGAAACCATAAAAGCAGCGTAGAGGTTTTGGCAGTACACGTTCATCTTCAGCCAAGCCTTCCCTACCTATCTGCAAAAGTTTGGGGGTGGG
>NW_009614810.1:36434-60740 GCF_000690535.1 Cariama cristata
GGGGGGGGGTTTGTCGGAATTGTTCCAGAGTATTATTTCTTCTAAGCAGCGTATTTTGAAATTTCCTGAATGCCTCTATTAATAACTTCACAGATACAGCAACTAGGCAATGCGCTTCTAAAGAAAAACCTATTTCTGCATCTTGCAGTATAAAAAACAAGCAAACAAAGCTCCAAATGGAGAAGGATATACACAAGGGAGAACTCCCAAGAAAAAAACTGCTAGTGTATACAAACCGTCTGCAGGAAAGCAGAGTTATTTACACAGAAGGTTTTGATAGAAAAGCAGGTCAGCACTATGAACCTTGCTATATTCTTGGCAACTTTTAATGCTTTTCTTGAAGGAGGGCAATTTGAAAAATGACAACTTGCTCTTCCAGGTGAAGGTAATGTCTTTCACTGCCCAACTGATTTTACAACCCACAGCAGGAAGCATGCTGCCACCTCCAGTTTTGGAAATCCAGTTAATTCTGCTCTCTGAGAGCAGAATTTAACCTCATGAGTTCTCAATTTTGCAAAGGAAATAAATATAAAGCGGAATGCTTCACAGTGGAAAAAAAGAGTTACCTTTGAAGAAACAGGAGAAGCAGTATACTTAGTTAAGTCTACTAAAACAAGAAAAGAGGCTGGAAAAAAGAGGGGCTAAAAGAGTTTTTCAGAGCCACTTTTTTGTTACCAGACATCGGAGTGCGTTGTGAAGACTCCATCTTTCAGTGATTCTGGGGACATCCAGCGGACTGGCAGCAAACCTTTCCCTCCTTTACGATAATAATCTGTCTCGTAGATGTCTCTTGTCATGCCAAAATCTAGAAGGTATAAAAGTCTCGAGTTTGCATGATAAAACGATGAACATTTCCCCTTACTATAAGCCATTGTAACCACCAGAGAATTACAGTGTGTTACAAAGAATCTGCAATCTGTTACTACAACATTTTGCTTTGCAGGCACTTTACCTGCTGCCTTACGAGCTAGTTAGCTTCCCTCCCAAAAAAATAAACAACAGACATTTTTACCATTAACTGCAGGGGGTGAGAAGTCTGAATGATTTAAATATATCAATATGAAAAGTTCCACAGTTTACGCTCAAGCTTTGCAGTAAGCTACGTCTTCTGAAGGTCATATAATTCACTAATCCGTTCTCCGAATTCAATCATTTTCATTTCTTTTTAAAGAGTGTAAAGAGCTCCTGTAGTACTTAATATTACTGTCGTTAATTGAAGAATCTCATGTGTTGAGGGAAATGCTTCTCTCTTCCCCCCCCCCCCCCCCCTCCCCTTCTGTCCTTCTGTCCCTTCTCTTTTCCCCAAAAGGTAATTTCCAGTTCCTGTATAATGTTCCATCTCAAATGCTGCAGAGCATTAGGCTATTCATTTATGACTAACACAGACCAATATTAAAGACACACTTCGGGTTATACGCATGTCCTTAGCTGTAAATACATAAGCCTTTGCAAGACTTTGATCTAACAAAGCTCATCTCCTTACTGTAACTCAGATTTATTCCAGCATTTTTTTTCTGTACAACCAGCTTGACGCACACCAAACTGCTGGGTCTTGGACTAGCCTGTTTAAACCAGTTACTATGTTTTCAGCTGCTAACCAATGTTAATAAATCAGATGGCATCAAATCCCTTACTAATGTTAAATGCTGTCTGCTAACACAGCAGACCTAAGGTAAAATCCACCTTATCAATACCGACCTGCAGTTACCCCTTTTTTCCTGGAAAAAGTGGGAGTGAAAAGAGAACAGAATTCCTCCAGTTCTCACAGTCATTATTACCAGGCTTGGATGAGTGACTGACCACTGATCCTTCTGGTTCCTTGTCTGCTAGGGACACTGGTACCCTCAGTGATTATGACTACAAAGCCCATCTGTGCAGCTATTCCATCACTCCCACACACCAGGCTGACTTTATCCTGGCTGAATGGAAAATTCTTTAAAAATGTAATGCAAATAAGAAACAGATATGCAACGAGCATAGGATAGTGTAGCATAAAGCTCTTCCTCTGAGATCTAAACAGTCTGAGTTGGCGTGTTCCAGTCAAGATGCTCCTAAACTGTTTCTATATGAAGGGATTTTCAATACTGGTACATAAATGAGAGCAGTGCAGCATATTTCACAGAATGGGGGAACTATGTACCATGTTAAAGGGAAGAAATGCACCATTTTCAGTTCAAAGAATTGTAAAACATGCTGGTGGGGGGAGGAGGAGTGACAAAACTGGAATGGGAAGGACTCAGGCTGACTTCCCCCGAAACCTGCAGAAAACGCACAAAATCCCCCAAAGATCTTATTTCCTAATTAACTGACTCAAAATGAAATCATTTTTCTTTCTCCCAAATGACAGGATTACTTACACAAATTATCAAAATAGCTGAGTTAAGCTCAGAGAAAAAGAATTAGTTTCCTACAGCAGAAGGCTGTTGCAATACATGTTATTTTAATATGCACAACTCAAAAACAGCCAAAAGCTTAAAATCACCCTCTCTGGAGAGAAATCTGAAAAAACTCATCTGACACTATTTTGGAAGGATGGTAAAGGGGAAAAAAAAAAAAGTGGTGTGCTAACAGCAGAGCAGAATAAAAGCCATTCTGTTGCCTGGAAAGCAGAACTCCAGTTCAGCCTGGAAAGCACCCAACTGAAGTCAAGCCTTACGATCCACTTCTATCAGATATGCTTTAAAATAATCCTAAAATTCTTATTCTCGAATCAATAAACAGGAGGCGAAATCATTTTTGTGCATTAACAGAAAAGCAAATGACACACCAGTGGTAACTATGCCATCCACCCAGATGTCTGCAGCATCTGCACCTCAAATCACTGCTTCACTAGCTCTTTTAAAACCCACATGCTATACTATTTCCTCATTGGAACAGCAGCAAAAAGAGGTATTCCATGAGTTTCAACACACTGTTGACTGCTCACAGGTCTTAAATCTCAGCAAGCCTTCAAAAAGAACATATTTCACTCTGCAGAAATTTAAACTAGAGCGTTTTAAAAGGTCTTTCAAACAGCTTTCAAAAAATTAAAATGCCTTCTAAGACGCTGATTTTTCAGGATGATGTTTTTCATTTGTGTACAAGTCAAGAAAGCGCACCTCCAATTTTCACTGTGAAATCTTCTGCCACCATGCAGTTTCTCGCAGCAAGGTCTCTGTGAACAAATTTGTTGGCGTTGAGGTATGCCATCCCATCAGCAATCTCTCCTGCCATTTGAATCATCTTCTTCAGAGTTGGAGGTGCCTGGCCAGGATTATTCTGAGCAAAATTAAGATGATAAAACAGGTAAGGGTGAAAGAAAAAAGTAACTCTTTCTACATCAAACTGCAGTACTGCAGTATTCGATTTGATTTTCTTTTTTTTTTTTTAAAAAATAAAATAAAATCACATTATCACAATTCAGCCTGACACGATCCAGGCAAAACAGAAACTCATGATTATGCACACTATAGCATCTGCTTAGTCGGAAAACCGGCCATATCAAGCTTGGTTACAAACAGAACTCTCAAATAGCTTTTATAACAGGCTATTCTATTTTAGGGAATACAAGTCAGACAGACTTTTTGGTATAAGGATGTTATCTCACACCTATGGAGTTTGAATGTCCATCCTCCTGCCACAAAAGTTCCAAGATACAAAGCAGAGGGCTCATTTTAGAGATTTCTACTGGTTTACCATCTTCATAACCAAACAGATGATGTTAAATGATTTCATTTCCTGTTCCCCAGTTCTCCATAACCAGATTTCTCTTGAATTACTTCTGTTTGTAAACAGGAGAAAAGCTTATGCAACAATTTCTTCTGAAGCAAATTCACTCCTTAGCATCCACGGATATACAGCTTCTGCCATTCTCAATCTCATGGATGAAGGAGTTCAGGTATTTATATACAATCAGTTAAGTCCCACCATCCCTTACCACTACGAATTTGCCTAAGCTTTACACCCCTTGGATAATCATCACGGACAGAGTAAACAAACCCACGACCTCACATATTGAATTCTACTAACGACAAAGATCCTAAAGCACACAGATCAAGTCACTGAATTTTAGCACATCCCCATCCAGAGATGAAACGGTCACTTACCCACCTTCCATGGAAAGTGTTCACGTCCAGACCCATCATTGCTTTCAAACTGTGCTACTTTGTGTTGAGATAATGAGCCATACCACCCACTACTTCCAGGCTCCCAAGAGCTGAATGCAACACACCCCATGGGAGCCAAGAAGATATAACCAAGAAAGCCCAGAGGACCAATGTGAGTTGAATCCCCCGGCGGAAGAGACAGGTATAGGAGCTGCACGCTTAAATAATCAGTAAAGCCAGCAACCAGGCAAGCCCTCCATCCACACCTCATTGGAGCATCCTGCCTTCCTCCTCATACAGGTCCTCAGAAGACTGCGCTCAACTTTTTACATTGCACATCAAGGAAGACAGGGAATTCAGGCACAGGCCTATCACAGACTGCTTTGGAGAGCACCAGCATACAAGACGGAGAAGTCAAGTACAGAGCTCATCATTTTGCCAACTTCTATATAATGTCACTGTCCTCTTTTTATGAAGTTTGTTGAATTCAACCAAAACTATTTAATATAACCTGAAACATTATTAATCATAAATGCTAGTCAAGCCCTTAGTCCATAGTCCTACTGGTATATTCTGAATCCTGTATTCAGTGTGATTATTTTCTGTACACAAACACTTAAGCAATCTGCTCTTGCTACATGCAATGCCCTCCATTTATACCATATTCATTCTCTTGTGCACATATTGTGCTCATGTTCTGTTCCTTTACATTATTCACATCAGAATTTCTAGATCAAGGGCAAAAGCTGCTGAGCTCATTTTCTACATAGTCGACTATGATTTCAGTGGCAAGTGACCTATGTGTCATCTTTATCCTTCAGACTCTGGATCCTATGTGGCAATTTTAGCTGTTAAGACTCACGGCCTACATATGAGAGAATATGCATATTAACTAAGATACTAGATTTTTACTGTCCAACAGAGACAACAGGCAGGATACACAACATGAAACAATTATCCTAACACGCATGCTTCAACTAGCCAATTTTTTGTTTAACATCTCGATGAGAAATTAGACTAGACAAGAGATTTCATTCAAATCTGGAAAACAGGACTCAGTAACACAAGAAGGGACCTATTCCACGCAGTACACTGGGCTATTTGCAACAGCTACCTCATGAAAAAAGGTGTTGCAGATCATAGAGAAGCTCTAAGAACAAAACATGAGCTGAAGAAGGGCAAGAAAGGCTAATTGCCTGCTGCTTCCAACATGACGCTGTTTCGTTCAAGACTGTTCTAACTGAAGAAATAAAAGAACATCCAGCAACTCGTGACTCACCTCTGTGTCTGGCCTCAATGATCTCAGGTAACTTTTGAGGTCCCCACGTGTCATCAGCTCCATGATAACCAGCGTAGGCTGGCCCTGAGAAACAACACCAAGCAGCCGAACCTCAAAGAGGAAAAACAAACGTTCAGTTACAAATGTCGCTAACTGTAGTAATTATCTATTCATGTCAATATGTAGCCCCAAACACCTGTGAACCCGTGGGAAAGGTCTGAAAGCAGATTTGGTTCCACCTTCTGACTCCTGTTTCACGATAATATTATAAAGCTGCGCAGAGCTGAAGCTAAGATCGCAAGTTCCCGCTTCAGTCAGTGAAGACGTGCCCTGAACACCCACGTACCAGTAAGTGCCACGGCTGTATGAATCACAGCCTTGTTACATCTTCTTGACTTACTACATGGTGACAATTGAACTCCTTCATCACCGAGGCCTCATTTAAGAACTCTATCCTCTCACGCATGCTTGCAGACTCATTGACAGTCTTGATGGCCACCCTGGTCTCCGGTTCATCCTTCACCACGCCCTTGGCTATTCCCTCGTACACCATTCCAAAGGAGCCTTGCCCAAGCTCCCGACACATGGTGATCTTCTCACGGGGCACCTCCCATTCATCTGGAACATACACTAAGGAGAGAAAGGACAGGCCATGATGTTCCACTTCTGCAAGTGGTGCAATCACTCATGGCTTTACGATATGAACTGCCCAAACAGTTTTACTGTAAAAAACACCAGACACAATGCTGAGACCTTGCATGATGTATGCAAATAGTCCACAGTCTTTCCCATACAGAGATAGGTAGAGCTTGGTATACAAATAAAACTTAAAGAAATGTGTAGAATGACCTGAGGTGGTCTCACTATGGCACTGACATAATGGGATAGAAATAAGGAACCTCAAAGCACAAAATCAGGGTGGGAAGAGGCTTGAATCAATACTTTCAGCTTCAGCTTTTCTTGGGATCCTTGGTTTTCTAATTCTTCCAGACAGCATCAAACGTACTTGATCACTTGTATCAGTTCAGTGTCTGCTGTATTCTCTATTAACAGATTGATTTTATGACTAGAGGGAAAGGGACTCTCTGATCTAGTAGGCTCTTTGCATGAAACTATTCTGATCACTTCCACACACACTGTTGCACCAGTAAAGGTAGAACTTGCTGCTGCAAGTCTTTGATGTGAGGCAGAAGAGAGATCTCAGAAGGCGACTGCCAGGAGGGAGGACTGCCTCCGGCAAGAAGACATCTGAGTAGTCACGGATGCTGCTGCCTATCAGTCACCAAAGGAGGGGACAGTTGTGTCACATGCTCTGGATGGGTGAAATGACAGGATACAAAAATAGAGGATTATAGCATGAACATCGGCAGACCTTTAACCCTAATGGCGCCGCTATAAAAAATAACAGTAAAATAGTCTGCTGCCACTCTAGCTAAAGCCTCCTGGGGCCTTTCGGAAACACTATTCTGGCAAGAAGTCTACAGCAGTAGCACCAAACTAAACCAGAAACAGAAGAACTGATGCCTCAAGGAAATTCATCTGATGTTCTGATCTTCTCCGGCACCTGAAGAGCTCCACATGTACATAATCAGTGCAGTAGGGGCACATGCTTGTTACAGACAACCACCCCTTGGGGACAGGGAAGGATAAATTGATTATCTAGCAAGTCAGGTTCCAGTAGGAAAATAGTTGCTTTCTGTATTTTAGTATTTTTTAAAGCAATTCATTCAGCTAGACAGCTGAATTTCCAGGGTTCTCTGCTGCACAGTAATCACAGCATATAGGCTTTCTGCAGATGCAGAGCTGAGGATCCCTGGACTGCCAGGCTCATTCAGCTCCTGCTGCTGCTCAAGCACAGCCAACACAAGAACTGGCAAGAAGTTCATCTACACCATTAGCAGGCACAACCTCCTGTGATAGTGAAGCACAGGAAACTAATACAGACATACAGAAAGCAAAACCAAAAAATAAAAGCACGCTGTTCTAGGAATAGCAATTTTTTTTTTTTTAAAATGCGTTTTTATTTCCTGGATGGTTTTAGGCACTTGAGCATTATTCACATTGTGTCTCCCACAGAAAATTGTAAGAAATTAAAGGTGCTCCCCAAAACCCCACATCTGACTTTAGAACTACAATTATTTCACCCTGTTAGCAGAGCACTCAACACAAATATACCAGCTGGGATCTAAACACTGCCACAGTCTAATACCTCTATATATTGTCATCACCAAATAAATACATCAGTCACAAATACATTAGGTCAGTTTGAAACTAGCTTTAAAAAACTGTTTTGCCTACTCGAGAAAAATGGGCTTATCTACACTCCAGATATTAAGAGAAACAAATATGGATTACATTAAACATCCATGTTCATTTTAACACAAAATTTCTGCATATGCTATGTCTGGAAGCCCACAATATTGCTTTCCACTTCCTGTGACTGTGAAAAGTTGTTGGGAGAGTTTTATGGGGATGGGAAGTGAGGAGACAGTACTGGTTTTTGTAAATGTTGCTATTTTCCATATGAGAAGTACATAGAAAAAAGTAGTGGCTTTGTTCCAATAGGTCAGAATAGGGCTTAAAAGGGCAAACATGAAAGATGATGAATTAATTAATTCTTCCTTCATTTCAGTGAAAACATTGACTGGATGGGTAGATGATACTCAAAGTGAAACTAATGCATCCAAATTTGCCTCAGCTGAATAAACTACAGGAAAAATTTCAAAAACTCCCCAGTTTCAATAGACAAGTGACATTTACATATCATGAGTGATGGATTCCATGGGTGTACTAATAAAACGAAGAGAGAAAGTGGTTTTACAGCATCCTTTTTAGAGTTTCATACCTTTCAAAGTCAGATACAAACAGAATATATGAAAGTAAAAGCATCAGAAGTGTAAGGCCACACTTACCATCTGAAGCACTGAAGTACTCAGGGTTCACAGAAGCGTAAAGTACTCCATTGCCCAGTCTGTCACTGTTCCTGTTGAAATATTTTTTTTTCCTTTTTTAATCTTTAAACCGAAGTCAATTTGAGACCACCTCTTCTACAGCTTTTCCATCGTTTGCTCAACCACACATTATTGTTTACTGTATGTCGAGAGCTTTTCAGACAAAGGGGACAAACTACATTCGTATTCTACCTCACATAATGAGAAAACAGCCCAGATTAGCTTTCCTAGGAAACCTGCAGTCTTCTCCATACCAAACCAGCATCAGAAAAATGTAAACACAAGGTACTTTTAACTGCTGGGTAAACTTCCTTTAAGAAAGGCAGCTGTATGGTGATACACCCAGGAGATCCGTGGCTGAGAACATACTTTAACATCACCTGCTCTACTGTGGGAGAGAAGTTATCCAGCAAAGGACAAGATTGTTTTTTATGGGGAATTCCATTCTACTATTTTACAAGTGTTTCTATTATTTTATTTTAAAAACACCAAAAAAGCCCCCCCCCCAATTTTACTGGGGTGATTTTCAGAATAAGACATATTTATTCAGCACTGTGAGAGCTCTTGCAGGAGGCAGGCTGTAGAGATGAAATTATCAGTCAGACTTCAGACAAAGACAAAACATTCTTGTAGGCTAGAACAACAGCTTAAAGAAGGATGAGTTATCAGGGGTTTCACCTAGGAGAGCCCAAGGGAAGGCCAAGCAGGTGGTGTACTTCACTAGATACAAAGCCCTTTCTGGAGTGCTTGAGGAGAACTGCTACTACTGTCTGCAGTACTCCAAATGAATTACAGTTGGAAATAATGGGATATTCAATGACCATAATTTAAGTGAGTGTAATAAAAAACCTCCATACTTGGAAAGTTGCAAGGCTGAACATTTGCACTGACTTCTATTAAGTTCTTATTATGTATTTCAATTAAGTGACTAAAAAAACCCAAAAAAACTTTAATTACAAAAAACAAAACTGAGAAAAACAAATCAATAGATCAGTCCCCTAGACTGCTCTGTCCAGGATGTAATTTTTTAAGTGGACATAAATACTTAAAAAAACCTACAGAATTTGCAATAAATCAAATTAACCTAAATAGAACTAAGTTTTCATGATTTATATTGACCCATATTCCAGTCAAATCTTCTGATTATATAGGTTCAGTGTCTGCCATCATTGTCCCAGTGGGTATGTTCCTGACAAACCTCCTTCTTCCCTCTCAAACACGATACTGTAATAAAAAGCCTCTTTGTATCTCAAGCAGCAGCCAGATGCTTGCTGGTAACTCTAAACCACCTCCTTTTACACACCGAGAAGACAGAATCTACTTTAGCTTCTCGAGTCCCCTGAATGCCATTTTCCTTTTTAATTTCTAACTTGCTCCGTGGGCACAGATTTGAAAACAAGCACTGCTCTCCTGCAGTTTTAACCACGAGCATATACAACTCACCTCTTTTTGTTGAAGACATACAACATTATCAGTAATCCCCCAACGATGAGCAGGAAAGCAATAGGGAGCACAATTATCAAGTGCAGGAAGTTTCCATAGTTTGCTGCTGCAACCAACAAGAAAACAATTGTATCAGGGTTTCTATAAAATCTCTGTTAACAAAGAAACATTCAAAACCCATTCAGTATATTTCCATACAGGGAAGAAATCAAAGTACTCATTTTCTTGTCTGATGTGGAAAAATGTACTCAGCAACACTCCCTGACTGCAGATGAGTGGAACAAGAAAACAGACAGTGAAAAGCATTAATTTTGTACAGAACAGTGTCTGTCTTGGGTTTGTTTTCACATTATGCTTAAGGACTTACATTCCTCAGTTCACTTGCATATTCATGTTTTTTCCACCTTGTTCACCTTGCAATTGCTTATACTTATATTCAGAATATACACACACTGCTTTTCACTTCCAAGTTCTTCAAAGTCCAGCAATTAGAAAACCAAAAAGGAATAAAAGATGGGAGTTCCAGCTTTCTGTGGATACATCTGCTCTACAACTAAATACAGAAGTTCTCGAGTGGGTCTCTGTGGACAGTACGGTGGTGTTCTTCTAAAATATAAATTACTCCCATTGTCAGGACCAGCATCACCCTTTCATCAGGATGTTATCTTTATCAAACGTCACTCCGAACAGGTCATATGAAAAAGCATCTTGATATTTAAAAAAACCTGCCAGCCAAAAATCTAACCAAATTATTTGTTTCTTCTATTATTTTGCAGTTTAAAGCACGTTTGCCTTACTGCCACAGGTTTTGTACAATCCAACTCCATGTTGTTATGGCTAACATGACACTCCCAACACAATCAAGTATCATGGGAAGCCACAGTAGTGTGTTCTACACACCCGCCACCTGGTCATACCTCTCATATATATACAATGCATGCAAGAAAAGGACCACACCTCAGATACACCTCCTGGTTGTCAACACTTGCCAAAAAAATGGAACAGAGAAGACTTCCCAAAGAGGCATCAGCAAATAAGAGGAGTATTCAGAGTATGGGCAAGAGGCTTATATGCCCAGTTACATACGCAAACATCAGGAATTATTAAAAAAAGACAACAGTCCTCCAGTTTGACAGAGCTAATAAACATTCGTCTTACATTTGGGTTGTACATAGAAAGAGATCGGCTCAGTCCATGACCCATTTCCAGCTAACGAAGTGGCCTGAACTCTAGCAGAATAGTTTCCAGGGTTCAGATGAGTTAGTTTAGCTCCTCCAAGCTTCTTGTATTCCTGTCTGGATACACATTCCCGCTTTTCCTAAAAGAAAGAAGCAATTTACAGTTCATGTTAATATCTTCACATACCTTCACTCTTGAGAAAACAATATAGCTGCAGAATAAGCCCATTTTTATAACTAAAAGCCCCATCTGATCAGTTTTTCTTCAAACACCTTAAGGAAACGCGTGGAATTCAAAAACTGTCAAAATAAACAAAACAAAGGAATGGCATACTGGTTGGTGCTGGGTCTTTAAAATCACAATTTCTATCTTTGGTCTGCAACACTGCACAGAAGCATGTTAAGAAAGATCTCATTTTCTGTATAAATTAGAGTTACAAGCAGTAATTCTTAACAGAGAAATGTCAAATCCTCACCTCTCCATGCTGCCCATATTTGATTTCATACATTAGTATCAGCCCATTTGGACTTGCAGGCTCTAACCACTTCAGGTAGACGGTATTTTCTTCTTTTGCTTCCCACGCTACCGTTCCTGGAATGTTATCTGCTCCCTCTGTAAAATATTTACAAGCGATGTGAGAACAACACCTATTACCGAAACAGGAACTTACGCAACAACTGAGGAAAATAAGTTTCATACTATTCTTTAGGTATCAAAGCATCGCAGTTAAGTGCTATTCAAAGACCCAGAGAACAAAATGCATTGGCCAGGGGCCTGTTGGAGGGATTAGGAGAGTCTGAACTGCTGGTTGCCAGAAAAACAGTGCAACATATACAGCTTCACCACGTATGGGTTCTCTGTTAGTCACTGTGCTCTGTGTGTGCCAAAAAAACTGTTTATCAGCACCTGATTCTTCCTTCCAAACTTTCCACTCCACCAACATGGTGCAGATAGCTGTTCCCACCAAATGGTTGTAAACAGCAACCTGTCTGCAAAGGGCTGTAAACACCCAAGATCTGTCCCACTGACATCCCTTTCCTAAAACATCCAGTCTAAGAAATCTGTCACAGTTTAAAACAGTCTCGTCAGCAATTCAGGAACTGCTTTATCCCCATTTCATTCCTGATAATTTTATGTGTTTTATTCAAAATTTAACAGGAATATGAAGACCGTTTCAGTCAAAGAAAAAACACCACTTTTTCAAAGATACAGTTGTTAGGTTTAGAAGAAAACAGAATTGTTTAGCCTTTAATTTTCACAGCCATGTGCTAAAAATCTGGGAACACTTATTTCCTTTTCCCTGATCTCACAGATTTCCTTATTTCCTTGAAATAAGCTATACTTTCTGCCTTTTTTACTGACACAGCTGGATCTGGATTATGATAGTCTTTCCTCCCAGAAACAAAACAAAATTGCCACCATTCTGCATCACACATTCCCAAACATCTGCTGGAATCAGCAGCTCTTTGCTGGATGCATACAAGCTTACGCTAAAATCATCTCTATTCTTCTCAGAAGAAGTACAATCTGTAAAAGTCCCAAACACGAGTACAGCATTCAATTCTTCCTATTTGAAGCACTCTAGATGCCAGTGATTGGGCACAAAGCAACACAGTACTCCTCCTGTTTCCAGGCTGGACAAATGCATGGTCATTCTGTGACAGAAGAAACATTTGGCAAACATTCCCACGAGCAAAACTCTTAACATCTGCAAACAGTTGGGAGTGAACACAGCAAAACTAAACATTAGCAGAGAAACATTCTCCTGTCTCCCTTCAGCATACAAGGAACCGAAGAATAAAACCTTTCAAGCCACCATGTCTGTAGGTCTCGTCTATATCGCTGGGAAACGAATTCTCTCATAATTATCTTGGTAGTCAATGCACGCACTTCTACCTTTCTCCAGATCACAGAACACACTCAATACACATCACTCAATACGCGTACGAGTCCAGTCAAGGCCATTAAACTACTCTATCAGAGTTTTATATAATTCCAGTTTATTTTCTCGCATAGAATTTTTTTATTATACCCCAATGTTCTTCTAACTGGTTTTGGAGAGTTTGTCCTCCCCAAGATTGATCTCTCCCCAGAAAGCAAAACAAAGCTGTATACTTGTGAGAGCATACCTGAAGGCATGGTTCTTGCAAAGACAAAGTTGGAAGCGCTGCAACCAAGTGTGTCAGCTTCGTGGTTGCAGCTGTGAATATCAATGCGGTAAAGAGTAAAAGGCTGGAGATGGGAGATCACAGTTCTCTCCTTGCCATCCACTTTGGTCTCAAAGAATGGGTATTCCACCTCACTCTCCTCTGCATCAGAAACATTGGTGAAGTGATCTGTCCCAGTCGCATTCCTGTTTCGAGTGGCCAAAGTGGCATTTGCAATTCGGAACACATCCCTCCGCTTCCGATCAGGTCTGTGGAATAAACAGACAGGTATAGAAAAAGTGTCTTTAGAGAAAACCCGCTTCTTCTCCAGCTCCAGGAAAACTGTGAAAAAAACCCCATTAAAATAGGTAACTGCTATTAAAAAAGCTAAATAAAGGAAACTACAAAACAAGATGAAAGCTTTCTCTTAATCTGAACCTGCAGCACGTTAGCACATCCTGTTCCCTTCTCTCTTGGTCAGAAACCAATCAAAACTGAGGCTCACACTGCGCCCCAAGATAAACGTATAAACTTCTGATCTCACACAATAAACCAAATAGCAAAAACGGCTTCACCATTATTCAATAAGCATCCTAGATT
This sequence comes from Cariama cristata, assembly GCF_000690535.1. Taxonomy (NCBI): domain Eukaryota; kingdom Metazoa; phylum Chordata; class Aves; order Cariamiformes; family Cariamidae; genus Cariama; species Cariama cristata. The sequence goes on from NW_009614810.1 coordinate 50,119, forward strand.
TGTATTTAATGACAGTAATGTTGATGCTTAAAATAAAAATCAGACGTTAAAGGCTGAAAAGGGAAAAACCGTTTTGAAGTTTGCTGGATTAGCAAGTAGGCCGAACTTTCTTTTCAGTTGCAATGAAATTACAGAACTTTGAATGTACTGCACTGAGAAAAGCAATCTTGGAAGGTAGCTGAAGATCACGAACGTTAACCACCACTAATGTGTGGCAATTTGTGTGTATCTACTTCTCTCACCCAAAGAAAAGCTCTGCAAAGGAACAAACTTCCTATATGAGAAAACACAGTATTAATATTGTGTATAGCAAAGAGATTACCAAGCAACTTCGCTTTGCCTTACAGGCATCTGTATGAAATTTATGCAGAGTTAAAAACTTCAGGATTTACAGCAACACTCAAGTCTAAGAAGCCATTACAGTGGACAGGCCTGAGTATCAGTACAAGTATCAATATGAAAACACTCTTAGAAACATTTGGATGGTATTAGCTAACAAACACACCATTGCCACATGTTAGGCTTGCCACTTGGTCTTGGGTCAGATCCAAGGCTGTTTTGCATAGCACTAACCACATAGGAGGAGCTGGAAAAGCCAGCTTGCCCTCTCCTAGACTCCAAAGTTTTCAGAAAAGCAACTGGAAAACAACTGGAAAGCAATGCACCAGGGGAGTTAAAGAAGAATGTAAGAAGTGTAACACTACAAAAACAGTTCTGGCTTGAATCCTCTATTACCTGAAATCACTTAGCCAGTGCCCATTTAGCCCCTGGTCACTGCAAGAGTTATCAAGGACAAAGGTGAAGTCTAACACATTTCTATCAGAAAGCAAATTACAAACCAGGCAAACAAGGCCTGCCTCAAATACAAAACAGGAAGAAAGATGACTCAACAGCAGAAGTTAATTCACTGTCAAATATACTGTCTTAGTACATTCAGCCACAAAACAGCATGCTGCAGAGCGCGCCAAAACCAGGCTGACTTGGTTTTGAAATCTTCTGGCAGAGGTTGGATGAGATTGATTTTTTTTTTTTTTTAGGAGTTCAGTAGAAAATTTTCCAAAATCCTTTTACTATGTCTTGAGTAGTAATTTTGATGCTCTCAGATGCCATGTAAAACACAGCACTGAAATAAACAAAGACAAGTCAAAAACTTCTTAAGTTACCAAGAAATTGTTTTAAGCGACACACAAATGTCTTAACTTGTCAGTGGAGTATGGGGGAATTTCATAGCAGATGTAAGCACTTGTGCCTCCTCTACACTGGTATTTATAGAAGTTACTAAACCTATTCACCTTGCTTAGGGTGAGTATTCATTTACTGCTTTAACTCGCTGGAAAGAACACACTCTTCTGAACCCCTGAAACTGCATGGGATGCCTAGCACTGACCCGATGAACATCTGCACAGATTTTGTGATAAAAGCAGTGAAAATAAAAAGTTCCTTTTCAATCAACCACAAAAGCACGTGCCAATGCATGAACCCAAAAGGCATGACTTTATCTATCACTGCTTTTATGGGATGCATCAAGTTTCAACTCTTTGGTGGTATCGAGGTGGGGGGGGGGACGGGACGGGACAGAAATACAGTCCTACCCTTGCCTTTGGGGAAAAAGATAAAGAGAAAGTAACACAAAACTTGTTAGTGAAAACTACAGTCCTATCAGGCAGAGAAACAGACCTGCAGGATAACCACAAGGCAAACATGTTTAAAACATCAAGAGATTTGACACCATTGCTTTTTGGTCAAGCAGCTCCCTTCTTTCATGAAAGGCACAAAGACAAAAAAAAACATCCGAGGAAATAAGGAAAAGTCCACAGATATAAACATGAAAATTCATCTGTTCTGTTAAAAGAGAGCAAGGAAGAGGAATGCAAGAGAAACATTAAAAATAACAATATAAAAAATTAAATCAAATTGAAATTAAAAAGAACAAAAAAAAAGTGGGTAATTTAACATAAAAGCTAACTGTTCTCATACTTTATGGCAATTTTAATGTTATTTCTCAGATATCTTCCTATTACACACAGAGCCCATCTCATCCTGCTCAGAGAACCAAAAAACTTGAAGAATAACTCATCCTCCTGTGGTTTTGAGTGTCTCTTCAAGACTAACCAAAGTCCTAATGTTTGAAATCTTCCTCACCACTGCAGTAATACCCACGGGGTCATCCAGAAGTTGCACACAAGATTAGATCAACAGGCTTTTTAAACAACCTTAAAACCACACAGTCAAATATTTTCACGCTGTATTACATGCTACTTCTCTTTCATAATATCCTGGAGACAGGTAGAACACTGGAAACAAATACTGCTATTGAGGTTTGCATTAACACATTAATTAACTTCTCTTGGGAAAGAGAAAAAAAAATAGACATAATGAAGTAACGAGCTGCTTAGATTTGTCCCATGGAGGTGTCTCACTAGCTTATAATTTTTAACTTCCCTGACATACAGTCTCTTTAAAGTTGCTTAGCTATGCAGCTGTTTCTGAGTGTTGTACCTTATCTGCCATTGCTGTTACAAAACACACCCTTATGACAGTAAGTTAAGAAAAAAGGGAAACGGACAAGCTTTCAGGAATTCTTTGTGAACCGGTCAGTTCATTTGTTACTGTCTTGAGTTCAAGGTTCTACAAGTTTCCTGTGGGAGGGGGGGAATGCAAGAAAATTTTGGAGAAGATAACATTTTAAATGACAAAAGCTTTGGTGAAATAAAAAAATTCCTTTGCAATACACTTTCAAGTAGCTTAGACTTGACACGTGCCTTTCAAAACTCCTTGCTGTGCTATTTCATAAAGTCCATAATCAGATCACATTTACAAGATTTCACGTTGCTCAGGAATTACATCCTGGCCAGCCATGGCGGCTGTTAATTCTCTGTACCTCATCTTTGCTGCTGGCTCTCATCATCAGTAGAGAAACACTGCACAAGTTCAACCACAAACGCTAAATGTGACTCAAACGCAGCTCAGGTACAAAACTTAGCACTTCCAAAGAGGGGAAGTATTTAGTTCCTCATTTTTTGGATAAAGCTAAGAAGCTCTGCACAAATCACAGTCCCAAAACCAAACAAGTCAATCCAACACATCCTTGAATAAAGGTCCAAAAAATTCACAATGGAAAGTGATATAAACCAGTTTTAATGAGCAGCAATGCCACAGAGTTCTCAAACACAGCACTTCACCATAAACTTCATCTGCCAACAGAGACAATGAAATAACATGCACGATTGAAATCTGGTTGCTTATAGACTGTAACGTAACAGCTATACACTGTGTGCTAGGCCCCAGGATCCAATTATCTAAAGTAAGAACAGCTTACATGAAGGATAAATTGGAAACTCAAGGATCAAAATCACCAATTAATTCAGTAGTATCTACCCTATGTTGCAGCATAAAATTGTTACTATTCCACTTAACGTGTAAGCAGTAGTGTTTATCACGGAAGAGTGGGCATATTTAATACTTCTCTGCAGCACAGACCCAGGAAACTAATATGCCCTTTGCAATTAGTGCAGAGAGAAAGGAAGACCAGTTTCAATCCTGCGAGGTGACTATGCCCTCAATTTCAAAGGCAAATAAATCTTCAGATTAGGAACACAAGCACTTAAAATGGCTATTTACAGAAAGATCACATCTGAAACCCTTTGTCTGCCACATGTTGCTCATCGCTGAAACCCTTCTAGACAAAGAGCTCCTCAAGTGACTCTTGACTCTGAAAAGAAACCATCACTGAAGTCCTTGAACAATATAGGTAAGAACCCTTACTATTAGCTAAAATTGAGAGAAAGAGATGAAAATTGGTGAATAAGAGAAACTGCAAAGTAAGGCTGCGGATTGTCTCACATAAAAGGAAAGGCAGTGTTTATGTGTTTCAGGTGTTATCTACACATGCTTTCATGTCCAGGAAGCCTCAGCTCTAGGAAATGTTTAAAAATAAAATTACTAGCCCTACTTTCAAAGAGAAAGTATCCAAAATCTGTTACCTGGGGACAAAGATGGAGTTGTGAAGGAAGTTCTCAAAAACTTTCCGGTACTCTGCTTCCTCCTTCTCAGCTTGCTTTTCTGCCTCTGTCTTGGGACAAGCACAACAAGGTCCTTTTTCTCCCCCACAGCCCTCTGGCTTGGTGGGTTCAGTAGCCTCCTCTGTATCAATGGTCCCATCAGCGTATCTTCGAATTGGGACTTTATCTTAAAAGAAAACAACAGAGGTGGTTCGTTTCTTTTCTCTCCATATTATGAATACAGCAACAATCCATGTTTACCCCTTCCCTTCTACTTGCTGTTATTCACAAAACAGTTGCGAAGCAGGGCACAGGCTTTAGCTCTTGTCAATAAAGTGCCCTGGCAGGTAAGAGTCACAGGCATTTCAACACAATCGTGTTTCGTTTTCCTACCTTTGGAGCAGTAATTGTGCCTGTAAAGGTAACTGTCCTGAGGTTGCTGCTGCCATCGTACAATGTAGTATGAGAGGTTGCCATTGGGAAGAGAGGGAGGATTCCATTTCACAATCAATTGGGATGAGGAGTTGGATGCTGAAATAACATCCAAGGGAATGGATGGCACTAGAGGGGAAAACAACAGAAAAGGCAGGCATGAAAATCTAGAGCATTCTACAATGAATTTTGATGCAAGCTTTCAAAGTGAATCCCAATCCATTTCTACACTGAAAGAGAACACACCATCCTCTTTCAAAGAAGATTTTCTGCTTATGTCCCACTAACAATAGTTATTAAGGGTTCAACTGCAACCATGTACAGTCCCAATCTGAAGTTGTACTTAAATTTACCTTCACCGGTGGAACAAAGTCTGAAATCCTAATTCCAGAAAACACCCAGTTTCCAATGAAAATAACCACCTTTGTCTGAAGAACCACAGAGTTTTAATTCAAATCTTAATGTTGCTTTCATAATTAAACTTTCTAGCATTATGCACATCATCTGCATGTAAATTCAACTTCTGTATTAACAGAACTCGCGTTAACAACATAATAAGCATATCTGCAGCATTATCAACCTCTTACCCAAGAGCTCAAGATCTCACCTGCAGCATTGGTTCGTATATATACAATTTCACTTTTTGCTCCATGAATATGATGGTTTTCCATCATTGTGAGGGTAACAGCCTTGACATAAATGGCGTATTGAGTCCAAGGTTTCAATCCCTGCAGCAGAATTCCAGGATTGTTCTCTTTGTTCGGCGGCAGGTCAACATCGACCATGTTCCAGCTATTGGAGCCACATGCATCTTGCCCATCGTACTCTGTTACATTTTTGAATGGTCTGAAATATTAAAAGAAAAAAATAGTACAAAATATTTATTTTCCCCTAAAAATTGTTATATATTTATGAGACTGCCTCATTTCAATGTTGTTCAATGAAACAAATAAAGCTTACTTGTTTTCTGTTGCAGAATAAAACACAATAAAATTCATATTTATTTCCAAGCAGTACAAAATTCAGAGTTCAGCTTTAGCTGCAGGTCTTACCTTCAGTCACTAGCAATAAGGCAAAGTTCTCCAAGAAAACACTAAATCTATCTTTTTTTTTTTTTTTAATCCAAAACAGACAGTGAAATGCTTCACACCTATTTAGACTTTAACTAAGCATATATGAAACAGAAGCAACTCAAAACAGCTATTGATAGTGGTTGAGCTTCTTACCATAAAGAACTCAAACTTCCATGACCGGCCTTGACCAGTCCAACAGGCTTTTCTTCCCCTCTTTTATTTCCACACAATACAAGCACACTTATATAGTCACGTAGTTCTACTTTTTGTGAGTTGCAACACTGGCGTAAGAGCATATAAAGTACTATTCTTGTTATTAATTACTATAGACTCATCAGCATGAAGTTCATTGCAGCATAGTACACCGCCACAATGATACTCGTTTTCAAGCGATGCTGCACATTAACAATTTGTGCTTCTGTGTCTCATAGCCTTGCTCCATATGTCATTACCAGCATTCTGAACCTCCCTTTCACACCTCCAAACTGCCTGGAGAGTTATTAGTGTGCTCATTTGTATTTTTCACCATTTTAAATCTGAGACACTACGAGGATGTGAAAAAGCAGAGATACCTCCCAAGAAATTAGGATCTCTCCAGTAACTGCCCCACTCCTTCATTATCAAGAGATACTAATGCAGAAAACTACTAAAGCTAGAGAATCTAAATAACCCCAAACCCTGAGTAGACAAGTCATCAAGGTGATAGGGCAAACTCCTGATCTGTGATACTCTCTAGTCAGTACTACGACTAGAGAAGGAAGGGATCTCAGTAAACATGACATGACTTACGAAGAGCTCCAAATTAGGACCCTGAGAACCGCCAAGCCACTCATCTCCTTTTTTTTTTTCCCCCCAAATTTGAAACTTCCTGATGGATTTGGAATCTATTTGTAGGCTGTAATCAAAACAAATCTCTTTTTAAAGGGGGCTTGTGTTCCACTCAAGGAAAGAATCTGAACAAAAGTGGAACTTGAGGATGAAATATGTTAACTGTATGAGATATCCAACAGTCAGAATACAATTATCTACTATCTCTTGAACTGCCCCGATTAGTCTCTGATGACATCTACTTACGCTTCTTTGTAGTAAACAGTGAAGCTAATAAGATCTCTATAATCTGGAGGGCGATACCGTTCCCATGTTAGTTTAATCCGATTCTTGAGCGTAGTGTTGGAAACAAAATGCAGAATGTGGCTTTCACCTGCAATACAAAAGGACAGGACATGACAGAGTTAGCATCACATTGCCTATTAGTTTTTGCTGTTTCTTAGGTATCAGTTTTAGCTAATTAGCCTTTCCAGGAGTGCCTATAATACCACAGTACATCAAAAGCCTTTGTCTCCGTACAGCTTTGTATTTCACCCTACTACATTTGACTGCTTAAGGGTAAGCAGTGACCTTGGCAATCATTTCAGAATATGCTGGAGCTACTTGTTGTTATTTTTTCTGAAGCAGATTTTCTTTTCATGCATCATCAGAAAGCTCTTGAAAACTACTTCAGACTCTCCCTGAGCAAGGAATGGAAGTACTGTTTATTCACAGGACTGGCTTAGAAGCACTAAATTCATCATCCAACTCCAATGCACACGCAAAGCAGTAACTGGCCTCTGTGTTCTCACTTTCCAGGACAACTTTTGACAACAACAATTTGTTTTTCTGGGGAATGGACAACATAGAAAGGATAAAGGAGTTTACATTCCTATTCACAAGAAGCTGGACCAAGAACTCCGAAACTCAGTTCATATACGGCACAACCATTTGATGGCAGCAGCTTCCAGCTACTCTTCTCAACAGAGCTGGATGGAAGCCGGCGGCTTTGAAATGAATGGCTTCCCACTACCAACTCACTGAGCTTTCCAATCCAAAGCAATGTAGCATTTCAAAAACTTAATTCTTGGATGAAGAAATTGTGTTCTAAGTCAACTGTGAGTTAGTTTCTAATGTTCCACAGAAGTCTCTGAAAATAAAGGGGTTTTCACCCTCATGTACACTGGCGCTATTGGTGCTATCTTTTCAAAGGCAGTTTAGCTTTTGTTGATTCTTTTCCCTTGCTCAGAGTCAGAAAGCTTTCTGTAATGGTTTTTTTAAAAAACAGGCAGTGGCTGGCACTAGTTTCAGTGGTAGTAAGGACTGGCTTGTGTCTGTAACTCCTCCAGGACTACAAGCCTTTGCTCTATTGAATGTGCAAAGAATGGAGTGTGCTTACAACAAGGATCTATGCCATCTGCATTTATGCATCATGCCTAAAGAGACATTCAGCAGAGTACGTGTCCCAGTTTTGTAAACACCATCCAGAACAAGGGGACTTGACTTATACACAAGATCCATTTTAATTTACTCAGCTCCAAGAACACCACAAATAGACCAAAGAAAAATGCACTGTCAGTTCTCAGAGCCTGAGTATGAGGTCAAATTTGTAAGCATTCCGTCATCTTAATTACTAGATGAAAGATTGCTTTTGAATGTGTTGGTTACACCTGGAGATCTGATGTGCAGACCACCGAAGCCAAAAGAAGACCTTCCAGTAACTTTGACCACTGCAGAATCCAAAATTAAATGCAGGGGTACTGAAGTTTAGGAATACTGTAGAACACTAAAAAGTATTCTCAATTCAAAAGCAAATAATTTGAAAATAAAGCACAGGAAACTGAGTTTACAACAAGCATTTCTAGCTACAAGGTCCAATATTTGGCAGGAGCTGAAAACAAGCTTCAACGCAACAGAAACAAGTTTGTTTCGGTGTCTATGGAATTGTTATTCAGCAGTCTCCTTAGTATCAAGAAAGAGTAGATTATCTGAGAGAGGAAAATACCTATAATGATGTACACATCTGCGAAGGAAACAGAGAAAGTGCTCCTCATTGGATATACTAAAACACTACATTTTATATCTCATTTCCCAGGCATGGTCCTACTGTTACATGATGCTGCTGTCACAAGAAAGGGTGCTTGAAAAGCAGCCATCTTCATCAAATGGTTTTTACAGATGAGGTAGTGACTATGTAACCACATAATTTTCCATGCCTGCGAACATACTTCACAGCTACATTTTAAAAAACTGAACAAGTAGAACAACTGAAAGCCTACTGTAATTTCTAAACTCTAGATATTGAAATGGTCAGCAACGTGGCAGCATATTGGGTTTTTTTTTGTGTGATACCCTCCCATGCAGTTTGCCTTGAGATATTTTTTTTATATTTGTTTGTATACTTACAAGAGGCTCTCTCCCCATTGTTCCTCGGATTTATATCTCCTTTGCTCTGTCGTCCCTTGGTTCCTGAAACTTCCTCCATACGGTAAATCTCAGAAACACACAGTTTAGGATTAAATGCAAAGTACATTTTCCCCTCCTTGATTGTCAAGTTATGATGGTTCCAGTCCCACAGCTGCTGAAGATTGTGGTTGTCAAGCACGTAGAAGGAGTAATTCCTAAAAGGAAATTTTTGAAGGAAAAATATTAGTTTTAATTCATAGCCAATTCCAACCAAGAATACCTTAATATAAGAAAACTTTAAAACACTATGTTTCCTCTTATTACTTTGAATGGGTGGTCAGCAAAGTAAAGGATTTTCTTCTCTTCCATACAGCAAGTTTTCTCTGAATGCTCACTTTGGTCAGGGGGCAAGGAAATGACTGTAACACAGGACTCCAAGGCTGAAACCACACCATGTAAAGCCCACTTCAACATATGTTTTCATAATTGTATAGAAGCTGCTATGAAGAATATAAATTCTGAACAGCAGGTCTCTACGCTGGATTTTTCATTTTGTGGCAAATGGGAAGCAATAACCTTACATACGTTACGGAAGGAAAAGCATGGTCCAGACAATAAAGTAATCATGAACACAGCTGTCTTCCTTACATTTTGAAAAGCAACTGTAAGTTTGCTTAGTGAGGTTTCCTTGCCTCTCTGTCTTAGGTTACCTCTTGGTCCAATAAAGATTTCTTACACTGTGCCAAGTACACTTGCGCCTACAGATCAAAACCCGATAGTAAAAAGTCGCACTGACTGCACAGCACAGGATCCACACTTCAAAGTACAGAACTAACAACACAGGTAGCAGCATGCGCTGAGCCCTTCCCTCGGCACAGCAGTGGAATACCATGAACATCCTTTATTTCCACAGATATTAAATGCAAAGTTGAGTGTGTAAATCCTATTACATATTAAGAAGAAATTCCTGGTACCACTCAATTGTGCTGAATTGGAAAAAAAAAAAGAAACCCTCAGGTGCAGCAGAAGTAAGATTAGAGGCTCTACATCAGCAGCAAGACAGCACTTGCAGACACTTACATTTTGGGATAGCAGAGACAGGAATGCACAACTAGGAAATGAGTAAAAGGTTTGTGTAGCTGATCATAGAATCCTAAAACGGTTTCGTTGGAAGCGACCTTAAAGTTCATCGAGTTCCAACCCCCGTGCCCTGGGCAGGGACACCTTTCACTAGACCAGGTTGCTCAAAGCCCCATCCAACCTGGCCATGAACACTTCCAGGGATGGGACATCCACAGCTTCTCTGAGCAACCTCTTCCAGTACATCACCACCCTCACAGCAAAGAATTTCTTCTCGATATCTAATCTAAATCTTCCCTCTTCCCATTTAAAGTCATTACCCCGGTCCCATCACTACCTGTCCTTGTCAAAGTCCCTCCCCAGCTTCCCTGTAGGCCCCTTTTGGGTACTGGAAGGCTGCTCTAAGGTCTCCCCAAAGCCTTCTCTTCTCCAGGCTGAACAACCCCAACTCTCTCAGCCTGTCCTCACAGGAGAGGTGCTCCAGACCTCTGATCATCTTCCTGGATGTGTTGGAACAGGTCCATGCCCTTCTGGTGCTGAGGACCCCAGAGCTGAAGGCAGTACTGCAGGGGGGTCTCACCAGAGCGGAGCAGAGGGGCAGAATCCCCTCCCTCGACCTGCTGGATGCAGCCCAGGACATGGTTGGCTTTCTGGGCTGCCAGCGCACATTGCCTGGTCTTGTTGAGCTTCTCATCAACCAGCACCCCGAAAAGTCCTTCTCCTCAGGGCTGCTCTCGATCCATTCTCTACCCAGCCTGTGTTTGTGCTTGAGATTGTGCCGACCCATGTGCAGCACCTTGAACTTGGCCTTGTTGAACTTCAT